>NC_039366.1:131547992-131640121 GCF_003573695.1 Papaver somniferum
AAAAAAAAAACACAAGCAACTACTGATGCATAGTTTCCTAAAGTTTGATACGTATAAATATTAATGTTTTTTCAATTTTCGTTATCAAAACTAGTCATAAAAACTTAAGTGATTATTAATTTATTTATAAAGTATTTATAAATATTATTAGTAATTATTAATTTATAAAATATTTGGGACCTATAAATACTTAAGTGAGATTTTTGAAACGTATTAAATTATTATATTATCGAAATTATTATTTTAGACTATAGGTCCAAGAAGGGACTAAGAAATTTTATTATTTTAGCGAGATTATTATTTTAGCGAGTATTAATTTACAGAGATTCTACTGTGTGTTCCTCTTATAGGACTCTACATTCCTACAAGAAATGAACACAATTCGAGATGTATAAAATGACCATCTACCTCTTTGAATATCAGAGTGTTCATAGATCCTTCCTCATTATAATTTACCAAACACTTAACTAATTTGCTTCCACGGTACGACGCAGTACAACACGACGTGTGAGCGCTTTTCTAAAACTCAGGACAATACCAAACTTACAGTATGAAAGCACGATTGCTAGAGGTGGATGCCGTTATTAACTGGGCGGGTACTAATCCAGTATTGGGCTTCATTAGTTTGGAATAAGGGAATGTATGCGTCCAACTCATCTGTCACTTTGTGCATTTTCAAAATTCACTTCCCTTGTTCTCTCTCTTGTGGGTAGGGTTTCGAAATCAAACCAAATCAAAAGTTCCAACGAGGGAAAATAAAAATAAAAAGGAAGAGAAAGATAATTAGAAGAAAAAACGGTATTCCGGATCAAGATTTATGAATTTATTAAGGCGTTATTGGGTGGGAGTTACGGACATTTGGCGGAATCAATTAATTTCATTTTTCTTAATTTTAGAGTGATTTTGAAGAACCCTAAAAACCCCAGAAAATGAACCTAGTGGAATCATCAATGGCTTACTTGGCTGCTTCCGGAAGTGACACGGTCAAATTATTCGATGTTTCAGAAGATGCGGACCGAGATCCATGTATATTGAGTTATACGCCTTCACCAGGATCACAAGTGAACTCCGTCAAGTGGAATCACACTAGTAAGACATCATTTTGTAATCATTTTCATTGTAATTACTAATTTTTACATTTTTCTCTAATTTTGGTTTACTTCTTACAGATTTAGTTGTTGCCAGTGGTGGAGATGATAATAAGATTTCGTTGTGGCAGAAAAATGGTCAAAGTTTGGGTACCATCCCACTTTCTGGTGTTGATAGTGGAGATAACATGGAGGTAATATCTTTTTTTCTTTCTTTTTTGGATTTTGTATTAGATAATATATACAGTTATAAAATTGCAGACTATGTTTGGACTTGAGAAATGTGATTGAGCTGTGGGTTCTATGACTCGTAAATTTAGTGACTGGGTTTGCTATTAACTGCAGGAATCGATTTCTACTATCAGCTTTAGCAACAAGAGTTCTAGGTATATATGTTCTGGAGGAAGTGGTCAAGTTGTAAGGATATGGGATTTGCAAAAAAAACGTTGTATCAAAAAGTTGACGGGTCACACTGATACCATTACGGGGGCAATCTACAATTGCAAAGATGAGCAATTAGCATCTATTAGTCTAAAGGGTGATCTCATTCTTCATAATCTTGCATTTGAAGCAAAGACTGAGCTGAAGGACCCAAATGGACAGGTTGTTTTTGTTGTTTCTGGCGTGTTTGTTAGTAGGATTCTAGCATTTCAGGTGGTTGTTTGGGTTTCTCTTGTTTTCTGAAACCTCTATTTCTTTGCTGGTTATGTTTAAGATCAGGTATTAAGAGTGCTTGATTATTCTAGAATTAGTCGCCACCTCTTGGTAACTGCTGGTGATGATGGTTCTGTGCACCTGTGGGATACAGCAGCACGTAATTCAAAGCCAAAGGTCTGTTGCCAGTATTCTTATTTAGTTAGATTATGTCTATTACTGTACCATTTCCCCTCAAACTTCAGTATTATTAGTATGATCATTAGTAGTCATATTTGTGTTATGTTTGTTTGTTTCCCCTGAAAATGATTTGAGCTAGAAGATGTTTATTAATTTAATCATGTCAAGTTTTATTGTTATAGGCGTCTTGGCTAAAGCAGCATTCAGCACCAACAACTGGGGTCAGCTTTTCTCCAACAAATGATAAGGTGTCATTCTTCGTACCATACTGTTTATTGTCTCCTTGATTATACACTGACTGGAGAAAAGGAATTTTGATGCTCGTGCTCTGTATTTTATATTCCAAAAAGGTCTAATAAAGATTAGCTAATCCCTTGTTCTTCTTTTATTTTATGTCAGATGATTGCTACTGTAGGTCTCGACAAAAAATTATATACGTATGATTGTGGGACTAAAAGACCCCCAATTTGTATGTCATATGAGGCACCTTTCACTTCGCTGGCATATAGAGATGATGGTTGGACGCTGGCTGCTGGAACAAATAATGGGCAAGTGGTTTTCTATGATATTCGTGGGAAACGGCAACCTATTACAGCGCTCCGGGCTTATAGTAACTCAGAGGTGAAACTAATCTTTTAATTGCTATTTCAGTTTTTTCTTTTATGCCGGAACTCTTTATGATGAATTTTATCTCATGTATGCTGTTACTGGCGCACCATCTTCCCCTTCCAGTAGTCATATTCCTGATTATCATTCCAGATGTTCAAGACTTCATCTTTCAGTTTCCCTACATATATTTTACCTTTATTCCCCATCCAATGCTAAGTACTAAGTATTTTTAGTTTTCATCAGGCTGTTACAAGTTTATGCTGGCAAAGGTTGAAACCTATTATCGTGAATGAAAGTAATTGTACTGCTGAGACTGCTCTCCTGGGAGGTGCTGGCGAAGATTCAGTACTAATGCCAGATCCACTTCCCTCTGTATCATCCTCGACTGTTTCTACGTCGACATCATTGCCTGGGTCCAGAAATAGCGGGCGATCGGGTCTTCCTGGGGATGCATTTTCTCTTACAGCAGCTAATGGTGTGTCAATGTCAAACAATCTATTCATGTCCACCGCAGAGGAGACACCTCATAAGAATCACCTTTGGACGGGTGGAACTTTGTCGAGATTAAAAGCACCTCATACTGCTTATAATAACTTCAAAGACGACATGGAAGTATTTTCCCCACTTGTGGATGTTCAACCAATCACACCATCGCTTGATAAGCTGTGGGATGGTCATGATGAGGCTAGGAAAGATCATTTATCAGCCGACAGAAAACCTACAGCTCTGCTATTCCCATCATCAATCAGGAGATTTCCTTTCGCAGATGATGTGGGTTCGAATTCTTCTCATCCAGTCTTTGATTGGAAAACCAGTTCAACTCCTAGACAGGTTTGATACTCTATTTCTAAAGTTTGTTGGTAGTAATGTACATTGTTTCTTAAAGCTGGGTACCAGATTATTTTAGTAGTACAATTCTAGGGATTTACCTAGTTTTCGTGGATTTAGCCTATTGCTTAATATTTGAATAAGGATGTCAGTCTCAGGGTTTGACTCGAAAAGTGCTTTGTCCCTCGAGGGATTGGATTCCTTTCTTGAAATTTCTAACAACGCTTGCTCCATAATGCAGGAGGACGTTCGCTCTTCCTTATTACACTTAGGGTCTACTCCTACTGCATCTTGCAGGAGTGAAGAGTCTTTTGCTTCCACTCCTCCTGAAGCTTGGGGTGGTGAGAGTCTGACTGATAAATTCGATAGCCTCCGCCAGCCAGTTACCTTAAATGTTGGGCCGAGCTACACGAACCTGCGCAGCAACAGTAGTGTTTCTTCAAATCAAGAGAGCTCCTCCACATCCTCCTTCGGATTTGCAGAACATGCTCGTTTTAGTTCCGTAGCTACATCGCTTGGTACAAAAATCAGCTCTCCTCAGAATGTTGAGTCTCCAAGATCACCTGCACTACCTCGAAGGTTTTCCACATATGCAGAGAGATTAAGCACTACCTCATCTTTCAGTGACGGAGCAGCCCTGACGTCTGGCTCACCAAAAGCAAAGAAAACAGGAACTGAGACACGTGAAGAGCTCGTATCTGTAAGATAACAGAACATGATCTTATTCTAGTCTCTTAATTTAAATAGTCTGGGTTTTAATATATTGGCGAGTTTGTCCGTGTTTTTCTTGGTTACATAATAGAAAGAAACTGTGCGTAACAGGGCTCTACATCACAGCAACAGAGGGACACACCGCAGCCAGATTTGCAACAGGCGACGTCTCCTTTTGCAGTTCAACTAGTCCAGCGCCTTCTTGAAGAAAAACTTTCATCAGTCCAGAAATCAAATCATGAGGACATGAGGAACCTTCATATCGAGCTCTTAAGACAGTTTCACATGCAGGAGGTATATTTGGGATGAACCAAACTAGCTTTCTTGATAAGTTAATCCGTCTGACAAGCTGTTTTGATGTTTTTTTTCTCCAGATACAGACAGCAAGTCATATAAACTCCCTTCAGGAAAATATAGTCGAGTTGGTGAAGGTAGTTCAATCTCTTCAGAAAGAAGTGCAGCAACTTCGCCAATCCCAATCACTTTGAATAACCCATCTCTTATTCATTTTCCCCCCCGGTAGTAGTGGTTTGCTGGTTTTATTTTTCCAATTGAATTTGCCATTCAGCCATTGGTATGTCCTGGTAATAGATGGATGAAAGTGTCTTAGAGAGACGCTTTATAAGCTTTGCATTTCTAACTGGAGCAAAAATTATGGGGAGATGTCTCGTGTCATTTTATTAACTTCATTTGTACAGTTAGTGTGGTGTGATCAGCTGCAAGGCTTTGTTTTGATCAAGATTTGTGTTGGTTTCATATTTACACAGTTGTATGTGTTGGTGAAAACTCTATTTCGACCGCACTTCCGTTGGGAAAACAGAAAGACGTGGCTAGTCCAAAACCTAGTAGATGTCTTGCAAATTATACAAGCTTTCTCGACTTTTTACTACTTGAGTTGTTTCTGTCCATGAATATTGTATATAATGTTAAATTAGATTAATATTGTATTAAAAGAAGCTCAATGGCAAGTGACTAAGTAGAAGGTTTTTCAAGTCTATCATACTATCCCACATAAACATAATCCAAGAGGTGGTCAA
Source organism: Papaver somniferum (assembly GCF_003573695.1). Lineage (NCBI taxonomy): Eukaryota > Viridiplantae > Streptophyta > Magnoliopsida > Ranunculales > Papaveraceae > Papaver > Papaver somniferum. The sequence goes on from NC_039366.1 coordinate 131,553,100, forward strand.
AAGAATATTCTGTACAATTTAATGGTTGAAACTAATGAAAATGTTTATGCACATCCAGAGGTCTGTAAAAAAAACCTCTCTAGTTGGTTTTCAAGGTGGGCATGGTTCTTCTTCTCATCTGAGAAGGTTCATCCTATGAGATTTTGACCGACTTTGCCTGCTGTTCAAGATATCAATGTAGGTTCGAAGTCGAATGCGGTCCGTATTTGTGAGGAAGAAAGGAGGGTTGAGAATCAGTGAGGGAGCTTCCACCAGAAGGAAAACAAGCAAACGTACAGCTCTTGAATACAAGGAATATGCCGTCTCAGTTGCACCGTAGAGTTCATCAACCTGCAAAATTAAAACAGGAAGAGTTTTCATTAATTATAATAATTTCATCTCAAAATCCTCTAACATTTGAGTGATTTGTTAAAGAGCATGACAAATAAAGAAAGACTTACAGCGCCACTTCTGCCCAGTGCAAGGGCAGATTGGTATATAGTCTCCAGGGCGTCTGGCATTTCCAAGCTCCCTGCAATAAATTAAGGCAAATTTGTCATCTAAAAACTAGGGAGGCAAACAACAGCATTTTATCCACAATCATCAAATGACAAAAACCCAAGCTTACTATACGTAAATATAAAGTAACCCCAAAGAGTATACAAATACGAATAAGACAGGAATAAGCACCATCAATTGGGTCCAGAGATTTTGATAGTTCCTCTGCTTGTCCAACTTCAAAAAGAAAATCCCTCTCAATCTGTGAGCAGACAGCCTGTGGCCCTTGAGCATCCATGTTCTCAGGACTTTCTCGGGAATCTGAATAACTATGCTTCCTATAGGTGCTTCTCCTGACTCGAGCACTCTCTTGGTTCGGACTTCCTTCAAGAACTGAAGCCGCATGTGTATGGCATATATGCAATGCTTGTTTCCAAACTGCTAGGATTACCAGCTGAATTGAGAAAGCTTCTAATTGCTTGCCTGCTTCCACCTATAGAATATAGGAACGTAGTGTAAGAACCACAACAAGGCTGAATTTAGAAGCTTTTAGAAGCTATGTGGAAATTGCCAAGTAGACAGCAACAGCAACAGATTCAAAAGGACAAATGGCAGGCATGCACAGTAATAACACACATTCAAATTGGATATTCAAAACAATTTTTCTAATATCTGATCCATGATCCAACTACTATAAACCACCGCGATCGCAATATCCCACACGTGGTAGATCGATTCCCTATGTATCCTTCCACACTTCTTTGGCGTAGGATAAATTATCCATCTCGCAGTATCAAAATTCATAGAACATCAATACCAAATAAATTTAACAGCATGCATGACTATGTTGTCATGCATTGATGCCAGCAGCAGTTTCTATGTAAATACTAGAATATATTCTGTGCACATAACCATAATACCTTGTCATTCACTAGTTCCCTGATGGCGGATGCACATCGTCGCAATGACCTAATTCTCGTCAATGGGTGAGCTGATGGCTGCTCCAAAGAGTCTCCTATATCCATGGATCCATGCGATCCCGAAGGTGTAGAGCTGCGACTTTCCAAGCTTTCAAAACCACAAGTGTTAATTCCCGCGGCACCAATAATTGGCACTGGTGCACTGGTACTATTAACAGGTTTAACAGGGACGCTCTCTGCTTTACACGGGAGTTTATGCTGCCTGGTGGATGAAGACGGTACCTCCAATGGAGGGCCAGGCACAACAACATACTCCTCATCAATGAACTCTGAATCCCAAACTGCAGAGTCCTTACAAGTAACATACTAAATTAAGCAGGAGGAGGAGTAACATTTAATAACACAATGCGACAATATTAAAAGGGTAACATATTAAAATGAGAAGTAAAGAACTGGTGATAGCACCTTCAGGACAGGCCTTTGCTGGTCTTTGGCTCATTGAAGTGATGGGTTTTTTCACGTTTGCCTCTGGAGATCTGCGGTCCTCAATCTTAAAACCGATACTTCCAATTTTAGGGGGAGTACTACTAAATCGGGAACTGGGAGCACTACCCACGTTCCTAGAAGTGTTTGAGGCAGTTGCTATCTTATCACCTTCTTTGCCAAGATAAAATCCATAAGTACACCTCATCGAGTTCCGTGTTGCAGGGGACGACGGGATTGGATCGTCATCCAGAATAAATGGCAGATTATCATCTGGAGAACTTCCTTCCACGTGCCTTGAGGAACTACTGCATTCCATGAGGGAAAGCATCAGTTGTCAGTGCTGTGTCACTACTGCATCATCATTTTAATAGATAGGAAATGAAATACCATTAAGCAGATATTGGATAGGGATATCAAAATGTTATCTAACCTGAATGATTCCTGTGATTGTTTTTGAGGAAGAAATGGGTGGTTAAAAAATTCTTCAAATGTCAATCGCTCCACTGTATACGTGCCAATCCAAGGAAACAAAGACAAAGAAAGATACTCAGTAAAAATACACACACAACGATATTATGGCACAGCTGAAATAACACCTAAGTACCTGGATTACGGCGTAACAACTTCTGACATAAATCGATACAGTCAGAAGTTAAATCTTTACTGTCTTGAGGGAAGCACAACTCATTCGATTTCAATATGTTCTGCAGCAACTGCGCAAATTCACTTGGTTAAAGCAACCACACGCCACAATGAACAGTTACTAAGGTACATAAGTAAATATCATGAGGAAATTGAACCTGAATTGGATTATTTCCATTGAATGGGGTATTCCCAGTTACAAGCTGAAATAAGATAGCACCAACACTCCACAGATCTGCCTGTGTAACCAGTTTAAGGTGAGTGACAGAATCGCGGGGGAATTTGGATTGCAACAAGTAAATAGAAGTGATAAGCTGTCACCTTTGCGTCATACTTCTGGAGTTGCATTATTTCTGGAGCCATGTAGAGAGGAGAACCACAAAGTGTTTCGGCTAGACCTCTAGGCTGTAGAGATCTACGAAAAAATAATAACTATTAATTTAAGAAATGAAGAGTTTAGAGATTATGCCTTACATTGGGGAATATTCTTATTGGTTTTCGAACTCCAGATCAGGAACCCAATAGTTATCAAGGAGGATGAGATTCAGTGCAGCATATATGTCTTACCTTGCAAAGCCGAAATCTGCAATTTTCAGTACAGCCTGATTGTCATTTGTGGTAAGGAGGAGATTCTGTCCAAAAAGAAAAATAATAGAAATTACAGACAGCCATTCTTGCAAAAGTTTAAGAGTGTCAAAATTCAATAAATAGCAGTTCCCGTACATTATTCCATGAACCCTGGTGAAGTGAGAGTTCCTGATATTCCCCATTACAAAAGGTATTTATTAACTATCAAATTTTCACTGCTAAAAGACTACGCAGTTAGCAAATCTAATAGCATCCATTCTATCCGTTATCAGTGGGAAAAAAATGAAAACCCGTAACAGACATCAAATAAGTGAATGAACATCGTTATTATCGTTGTTCATAATTAAGTTAGCAACACATTGATTAAACGAACATTAAACAAGACTAAAACTAACCTGTGGTTTTAAATCTCGGTGAATAAGATTGTTCTGGCGAAGGATTTGCAAACCAGCAGCTGTTAGCACAATAAAATATTACAGATGAATTCAATCCATTACCACGAAAATTAGGAATTTCACTAACAGATAGCTAAGGTACAAACCTAGCTGTTTCATAAAATGTTTTGCAGTATCTTCTGGTATTCTTTCATGACGTTGTATATACCTAGACAGGTCCCCTCCTCTGCAGTACTCCAGCACGAGATTTATTCTTCCTGGAACCTATTTAATTTTCACCAACAACACAAACAAAAGAAACCCAATTACATTTTTGAACGAGTTCTTTCACATTATACAACAAGATAACATATCCACTATAGTCACATAAATAAACTTGAATTCATGGATGTAGCTTTCTTACAAAAGTGGATGTAGCTCATGTTCTATCTATCCCTCTTGGATGTGTGCCAACAACCTACTTTTGGTTTGACTCATGGCTGCCTATTGCATACACCATCATTATTCAAACTTTCACAACTCAAATCAATATCCTTTAAGGACCATGTCTCATTTGATGGTTCAAGCTAGAACCTAAACTTGAAAAGAAACCTCACGAACCCTGAAAATTCAATCCCTTGTGACTCTGATTAACCACCTACTACTAATTCTACACTATCAGATTCTTGTCTTATGGGATAAATCATGAAAATCAAAACTTTGACACTGAAAACAGAAAAACATACCTCAATAATATCAAACAAGCGAATGATATTAGGGTGATTAATCTTCCTCAAAATCTCAATCTCTTGTAACAAATTGTCTTGTAATTTCTTACTCAATCGATCCATAACAATTTCCTTAATAGCAACTTCCAACCCATGAACTCTATGTCTTGCATGCCATACAACAGAGAAAGATCCAGACCCAATTTGTTTACCTACTATGTAATCTCCAACAACCCTAGCTCTAGTTTGATTCATCATCAAAATCAATTCGAAGAAGAAACCCTAATTCTAAAAAAGAGTAATAATAATATTTTACAGAGTAGAGTGGATAAGAAGAAAGATTTGGTCCGGTGTTATGGCTAAGGAGGGAAATGGGGGAGGGAGGGAGGGAATTTGATTACGTTAAATCAAGTAATAATAATGTTATGGTGTTGTAATCATGATACTTACTTTAATTAATTATAATTATTAGTGGTTTAATTTTATAGTATTTATGATCAATGATTGGCATGGTTCTTCTGTTCTTTACTCAGATTTCTGTTTGCCACTACGTGTAAGCATCTTAACCAGGATTCATGAGGGAAAATTATGGGAGAAAATTGGATAGATGAACGAATGACATTTTGGCCAAATCTCTAATGGTCCTTCCAGTCTACTTGACTCAAATCAAAGACAAGTTATCCCGGGCACGTTGTCGGATGCTTATATTTTGAATTCTTTTGTTTTTTTTTTGTTTTTTTTAAGGAAGCATGAGTTTTATCAAGCTAAAAGAGAATACACTAGGGTATGTGATACTCAATTAATTATTGGTAGAATAGGGCATCCAACTCAAAACCAATTGGTAATGAATGGAGCGGTCATTCTATATTATATTTAAGTTAATTAAACGGATTATACCGATGTGTGACTATTTGTCCTTTCACGGTTATCAATTATATTTGGATAGGCATGTCAGGAATTTTCAGCAATGTGAGAAGCAGTACGCGGATCATAATTATGTTGGAGGTAAATGTGGGAGTTGGCGAGGTGAATATGGTCTAGGTTGTTAGGGATCTGTAAGCCTTGGATGATTGCTTTCCCCAAGAAATGTTGTATTTTAGGTGGTACGGTGCCTTAGGAACTTGGTTGTTGGTTTCAATGCAATTGGTCCAAAGTGTTAGTCAAGGATTTGAATCCGGAAGACACATGTCTGTTTTCTTTTTCCTGCGTGATTCATAGTGAATCCTTTGCCTTGATTCTTTAGCTGAATGAGTACCAGTAGCGTCTCAGTCAATGTAGTTAATATCGGTCGTAGCGCTCGATAAGATACAAATTTATCGTGTTTCGACCTTTAACCTGGATGATACGCAAGATATTGACGATACATGAATATTCCGACCATATCGGGCCGCTGATATCGTTAAGAATATAAATGTAATTATTAACAATATTTTTTTTTGTCTTTTTATTTTATTTTTTCTTCCAAAACAAATATTACGTTTGTGAATGTTATAGGTTATCAAGTGAAATTAGTTTAACTGATGTTTTTACGTTATAAACGTCTTTCCATTAATTTTAAACTTCGAGTAATATGATACCCGTCTATCCATCTACCTATAAAATTACAAAGTTAATTGTGTATCATCATAAGATCCAATATAATCATTTGTGTAGGTGTGTCGCACCTCACTGATACGGACCGATACACGATATTAACTACTTTGATCTCAGTTATGGAAAGATCTACAATAATGTGATAGAAATCCCTCCTCAAACGAGACGCCAACTTCAGAATGAGAGGATGCTGCGGAAGTTTAGGTTGCACAAGTCATGTCGCAGTTGGGAAAGAAAGTCTATCTTCGTCTTCAATGGCCCGAGTCAACCTTAAAGATGTTCTTTATATGAAAACACTTATGATTGTTACGGGTACAAAGTTGAAGTTACTAAACTTGTACTAATAGTAAACTTTACTAATGTTTATAAAAACCCTGGGCTACAATTAGGCTTAAGGGATTAATATAAATATATGATAAGTGACATACAACCAATGATAAAGACTAATTAAATCTGCATTAGATACACAAACTAGATAAAATCAAGGAAATGTGGGAGTACAAGACGGAAAATAAAATGGAATTAAAATTTCAACCTAATAACATGGAAAAGCTAACCCAAAAGACAAAATTAACTAAATATAAAAGATAGAGAGTTCACTGGCCCAACGCATAATATTAATTTTGTTCATATATTAATTATGTATTTCTCATGAAGATCAAGCTTTTGGGATGTTACTGATGTTGTAGAGTGTGAATTTTTGGCTGATGAGGGTTTTTCAGTTTCAGTACAATGTTCTGTGGTAAAATTGTTGGTTCTTGTTGGGCGAGTTTGACTATAATCCATGCAGACAGGTATGCGAATCCCCAGTCGTTCGCAAGGTACGAAAACACGTCATGAGTCAAGGAATCAAAAAATATTGCCAATAAATCCACCTCTGGTGTTATCCACATGAGTAACAAATCAAATATGGTGATACATGTCCAGTGTTGCCCTAACTCTCATAGGAAGCAATCATTTATGATTTTAGATCGGGGAGTCATGAGCAATATTTTCCTAAAGGAACCCATAAATCTTCGAACGTTTTTGATACAACCACCATCTCTAGGTTCAGATCCATAAAATAAAATCATGCCCCCTCCGATATACACCAAAAAAAAAAGTTCTCTCTAGGTTCCCACCAAAAAAATCACCCAAAAAACAGACCTTGATCCTTGTTGAAGCACATGAACAAACTCAAGATATTAACTAGAAATCTAAACAGAAACTTGTTAAAGCACTTCTCGGTCGAACTCGCAAGTTTTGTTATCTCAAGCTTGTTATCAATTTTAGATCCACAAAACTATATCTTGATTTCAAGTCTACTAAAATCAAGTATCAGACTAGGATTAGAGTATGGGTAGTTGAGTATCAGATGTCACTGGATAACCCTCGACGATTAAAGACTAAAGATCATTCGAAGATATTTGAAGAACTTCATTGACAAAGAGGTATATGAAGACTTGACCATCCTATTTAATCATGACATTTACCTTTCGATTTTTATGAGATTATGTCGTATGAATTTAGTAGATTTAATATTGCAAAGAGGAAATTTCGAGTCAAGCTGTCTTGATTAAATCTTTCGAGATATGATTCAAGCAATGGATATTCACAGATCATTAACAATCTTAGTCAAGAACGCTTTATTGTTCAAAAGATATTTTCTTTTCAAGTTTGATCATTTGGAAATTTCCCAAGCAATGATATTTCATATTTACAGAGATTGAGAATGTTTCGAACTATTTAAGGAGATTTTTCAGAACTACTGAAATTCTGGACACTAGGTACGTATGCATACCAAGTACGTGTACCCTAGATATCCGAGTTTCGGAACAACGTAGGTAAGAATACCCAGTACGTGTACCCTAAGGTTATAAATTTGTGAATGAGGGGATCTGCGCATACCAATATGCATATCCCAAGGGCCTGAGTTCGTGAATGGCTTAGGGTATACAGATCCAGTACACGTTCTTTAGCATCTTGAATTCACGAACTGGTCTATAGGTATGCGTACCCCTATATATACCTACCCGGTACGAACTAAGCAGATGCATATAAACTATTTTCACATATATGTTTGGCATTGCTACAACTCTCATAAACACTTCTAAGACAACTTTTATCACTAAATCACTTTGTATTTTTGTGAATCATGGTTTAAGTCTGAAGTGCTAATGACTACGATTATGCTTATAAGTTCACATGGCATATTTGCCAAGAACTATTATTATACATGGTTTCAGAAGCCCGGACCATAGTATGTATTCCTCTGTGTGATTTCAAGGAACACTTCTCACATGCTTACATGAATTCCTAACAACAATTTCATTTACTGAGAAAGTATTTGCTGAATCTCAAGTTATCTTAGCTTGAATTCTATAGTCTTGAAATTATAAATAGAGAGACTCAAAAAACTGCGAATTCCAATCTTTGACACTTCAGCGTCCTAGTTGCTTGCTAAAGTCGTCCTCTATTAACCTAGGTTTCCTCTGAGAAACTGTTTGTGGGTGAAAACTGTTTCTGCCGGTTTTGGTAAATTCGGGTGTGTGGATGAGAAACAAATATAAACCCTAAACAATATACTGCACGGGAGTACTTTTGATTCGAGAGATCAATCTGTACAATCCTGGCCTAAACCAAGAAATGGCCGTTCCAGGCTTGCTTTGGTCACAAAGTGAAGGAGAATGGTTGGTCTTAAGGAGGGAAGCGAAGAAAGTGTTGAGACCAGAATGGTTAATTCTGAAGGTGTGACTGTTTTATGACTTGTCAGAAAGTGGAACTGGCTTGCGGAATGAAAGCTATCAGTTCTTTGGTGATTTCTGGATACTATGTTGTTCTCCGGACAAAACTTGTCCTTTTGTGGAAATAGGTGAAACCTATTTATACAAGTCATAATAAAACGTACCTTGGTCTCATAGGAAGTGAGAATGATAGAGTGATGGAAGAGTGTGTAACCGTCAGAAACCGTGCTTCCATGATGAAGGAAGTGGATTCGCTTACACCCGTTACTTCTTACCACCGTTAACCGTCCCGCTTCATGACACTTTCTTGTAACGGGAGTATTGCACGCCGCACGCTGTAAACCGCCAGACCAATACCCTGATGAGTATCCCCCAGTTTGTGACATGTTTGATGTCTCGAGCGTTTTCATGGAAAACATGTAGCAGTTTACTACGTGTGGCAAGTCAAAGTCAAGAGACTTGCCGCAGGAAAATAACATGTGATGCTATTAGGCTCATCTTGGCTGGTCGCCTAAAACTTGCCACAAACCTGTCAGTTCGGTAGCGAACTTGGATGGCCGAGATTATATCTCGTGAGGAAGGGTAGCCATCGATTATGGCCACACCATGTTGATGCCTTTTTAGCGTATGCCAGTGGCACTGCGGCATGGCTGACATAGTTCGTGCATGCCAGTGGCACAGTGGTGCAAGTGGCGCCGGCTAGCCTATGGCATGGCCACGCTCCCTCTCATTGCTGCTCCTACTCTGCGACTCCGTTATTTTCTGATTTCTAATTTTTGGGTAGGACTTTGCACCTACTGATCCACAACCGATCAATTGCTTAGTTTCTTAAGCATAATTTCGACCAACGGGGTCTAATATACTGCGCAGGGCGCAAAAACCCTAATTTTTGCAAATTATTTAGATTCATGAATTTTGTGATTATCACAAAATTTATTGAATTCTATGTGTTGACACAAAATTCTTTATTTACAGAGAGCAGTATGCTTTCTGACTGAGTATTTCGTGCAAGGACCTTAACCTTTGATACTTGGAAATTTGTGCTACTCTGCTGCGAGTGAACACAAATCCGTCATGCCATACCAATATTAAGGGTTCTGCCGGGGAACATAACACATTACTCAGAGGGTCTTATATTAGGGAATAATATAAGCAAGGTGTTGAAATTTACAGAGTATCTGGGATTGTTTCTACATGCGCTAGTCTGGATAAATTTCATATAAATATATTGAACGGCTCAATAAATGTACCAGTGGAGAGGTTGACACTCATCACTTTTACATGGCTCTGTTTCTTTGCAGAGTGATGGTACATTAAATGCAAGGTTTTACAAATTTAACCCTGAACTAAAAACCACCATCAACAGAAACATAATTAAGTTAACGCTTAAAGACTTCACTTAGGGATTCGTGAAGCCAGGTCCGACTATCTTGTACCTGATAGTTCGTGTTTCCAGATCTTGTTTCTATTGATCGTTGAGGTTTTTGTCAATCATCCGATCAACAACGAGATAGATAAAAATCACAAAGTTCTCTTCGTCTTATATTCTATGATTCCTTAACAAAGATATCTAAAACTATTTTTTATTGATAGGTTTAGATTGTTCTTGATATGTGGTTAGTAGTCCAGGATTCTCAGCTAACTGAGTATAGGTGTTCCCGATTCGTGAGGTTTGCTAGCTTTGTCTATTGCAGACAGATTTCCAAGCCTTGATATAAAGGGAAATCATATAGGCTTATCTACTAGAGGCAGATTGGTATCAAAAGTCTTCACTTAGGTTGAAGAAACTCATAGTGAATGAGTCTCGTGCGTTAAGTAGGATTATTTCGAAAGGATTTTGTGATGAAAATACTGAGGTCTTTGCCATCTCATACGACTAACGTGCCATCACATAAGGAAACGATCTTACAACACTTTCCATAAGCAGTATCGTTGGAAAGTTAAAAATATTTAATCATGAACAACAAACTAAGGTCGAAAAAGACACTGCCTTCAAATCCTTAAAGAACAATGAAGTACTTGATAAAAGTAAAAGTGTCGGTGCCTCTAAGAAATATCATGTTGATAATTGCGATTTGTCAGATAAAGATCTTGATAATTTGGTATCTTTTATCACAAGAAAGTTTAGATATATATCTTCTTAAGAAGATAAATAAACATTTCTCTAGAGAACATCCATCATCATCAAACAAGCTACACAATCGTGTTCCTCTTAAAAACATGGACTCTAACGACAGTGATGATTAGGATATGCCTTAGCACTTCAAGTGTAGAAGGTTCAATCACTTTTCTATCGAGTATCCAAATTGCAGAAAATACACTGGTAACAAGGGTTTTGACACAACATTTTATGCAAGATGGGAAGAGATTTCCAGTATTTCTCTCGTGGCTGAATATGTCAATTTTGATGAATGTTGTAATACCCATATTAATCTTGACAACTTACTTGGTGATTTTTCATCAAGCACTCTGGAGGATATAATGGATTTTTTATTTACTAATGAAAATTCTATTGTCAATATTTCAAGACCATCACAAATGTGTCTGACAGCTGAAATAGGTGGTGCTCCTGAATCTTTCTCCAACAGAACCTATCCTTACTGTACCAATTAAGGACACAATCTCAAATAGTATTTCAAGTACAAACAATAAGTAAGGTATGTCAACACACTGCAGCGGAAGGCTAGTCGCTTGACAAATACGCTTCAACTCTTCCAAAAGCCAAATCTATCCCAAGGTATGTAAGTTTGTACCCTCTTCTCCTAAAAGTTTGAATGATTCCAGGGGAAATGATAAACCTAAAGGAAAGATGGACGTTGAAAAATCCGTGTAGGAATCTAGTGGTGTTCTCACTGATGCTCACTTCAACACAACTTGATTGTGTTGAAAAGTGCATTATTGTCTACATGCCCTTGAAAGAGACAAGAATTGTGCACAACAAAATCTTTGGGACAAACTATATCCGTGTCTTTAATATTATTACTTAGAGTTTCATCCTCTTTGCTATTTTATTCGTGTAATAATATGGGGGTTTTAGTTTTATGACATCCTTTGTTAATTGCAGGCATTAATAAAAATGAAAATAATAATATTTTATCTCTAACTGTTGAGCCTCGCTCAACTTAAGATGAATCCAGGTTAAAGGTCACGTACATTGTCTGGTTTCTGACCCAGTCATTATAATTGAAATGTAAGTATTCCTTGTGCACCATACATAAGTCTTTGAATTGATGCTACCACATTACAAACAGTGAGTCCACACTGTAATGACTCGATGTGGGTATGAATTAATCTTATGTTCTCAGTATAAAATTCTCTCTGCCTATCTGACTCGTAAGCAAGAGACGGGAACAAGATCTACCTGAACTTTTACTTGACTAGCTAAGATTTTGCGTATGCTCTTATAAAAATTATCTAATCATACGATTGATACTTAAACTTAAAAAAATTCGTCATGAGGTGATAAAGTTTTCATATATTCTTGGAATAAATTTGCACCTATCAAAATCTTCATAAATTTATATATTTTAAGTAATGATGTTGAAAAGACTTCTCCTTGTACAAACTTAAGGAAAAGTTAAAATTGATATTTTACCTTTCCAGTTTGAGTTTGAGTTTGAGTTCTAGTTCGTGAACGGAGTCCTTGACTTTAAGAACTCCAAAGGTTCTGAAACCCCACATGGTTAGTCATGTTAGATATTGTTGATGTTCTAGGAAGGTTTAAGAAAACTCTAGAATCTTCCAGGGGCTTCTTGATTTAACTAAGATATGGGTTTCATTGTTTTTTTATGTTTGGGGTTTCCCAGTATAACTCATATACTTGGAACCCAAGTTTGCGACCTATATAAATAGGTGTAGAAACCTTAGGGAAAACAAACAACACAAGACAGAGTTTTACAGTCATTCTCAAGAAAGAATCTAAGGTTTATATAAAGGATTTTTTAGTATTTGTGAGCATCATTTTGGTGGTCATAGTTCATTTATTGATTCACCAATCATCATGGGTTTAATTCTCTGTAAGAAGTTCTATAATAAGAGTTGATCATATTCGTTTGTGGACGTAGACAAATTGTTGAACCACGTTAAATCTTATGTTTTTCTTTCTTGTTTCGTTTAATGTTCATCTTAAATCTGTTTTCTTTAGTTCCATATTGATCCAAAGAACTAATAGTGTCTTATGAAATTATATCTAAGGAATTAACCCTAACAAGTGGTGCGGTGAACGTGGAGAGGATCATAGTTAGAAGTGAAGATGTCTAGTCTACATCAAGTTAAATTTTTCGAAGGTGCATGGATTGGATATTATCAAGTTCATGGGAAGAATAATTTCACATCATGGCAAACTAATGTAAAAGGTATTCTTGTTAGTGTGAAACACATCAAAGCAATCATGTATTGGACCGATGAGAAGTAGGGTGACCTTGATATGAAGGAATGTTCAACTATTCATTTATGTTTGGATAGGGATATTGTTAGAGCACTGCTCGGTCGAACTCGCATGCGTTGCTATCTCAAGCATGTTTTCAATATTAGTGATCAAAACTATATTTCTTTATTTCTAGTTTACTTATGACTAAGTCTCGGTCTAGGATAGTTAAGTACAGTTGAGATTCAGACTCCATGGTGATCATCTTACGAAGACGAAGAACTACTCGAGGAATAAGTGGAACTTCATCGGACAAAAAGGTATGTGGAGACTTGAACTTATCTGTCACTCAAAAGTCCATTCTATCTCCTACTTTTGAGACAAAGTCGTATAAGTATGATAGTTTTCATACATACACATTTGAATTTCGAGCCGAGTTTACTCGCCTATCTTTTTCTCGAAATATGTGTTGGTGAGCTTTTGCTTTAACCATTTTCATCTTTACCCATGAAGAAAGTCATGATGACTTTTCAATTGAAAGTAGTTTTGATGACGATAGTCGTGAATAACAATTGTTATAACATTATAGAAGAATGTTTCAATGATTGAAATGTAGAGTTGAGATTACCAACTATGGATATAAGCATATATAGTGTGTTCGCACATTAGTGTATAAATCCATGTGCCAGAAACCAAGTGCGTGCATATGTGTGCATGCGGTATTGGTAAAGGAGACAGGTCGGGTACGCGTACCTGCGGAAGTTTTCGAACCGAAAATTTCTGCTGAGTTTGTAAGTTTGCAAACTAGTAAATCAGTCACCCTAGGTACGCATACCCGTACGCGTACCCATGGAAGTTTTCGAACCGAAAATTTCTGCTGAGTTTGTAAACTCAAATCCGGTAGCTAAGGTACGCATACCCGTACGCATACCCAAGCAGGTTATTTCTCAAATCGGTAGTTCATGAGCTTAAAACAATAAATTATAAGGAATGCAATCTTTGCAAACCGTGGCTATATTGTTCATGAATTAAATCAAGTGAGTCAAACCGATTTTGTTTCAATTGTGTCTATGAATAAAGACCTAAGCAATTGAACAACTCTTGAACTAGTTCTTATGAGTCATTTGAACTAGTTATGAGAAAGATGAATACGATTAATATGAAAGTGCTCATATGGATAACCATTGGTTAACTATTTTTGAACCATATAAATGTACATGTTTAGGTACGGTTACTCAAACCTAAATGAATACATTTCATTTTTGTGTGACAAGTTAAGTTTCGATCTAACGGTTGAAAGATATTAGCTTGGTTGAATAAGGTTTTTCATCTAATGGTGAATATTGAATGCTTTGTTACCAAGGTAACTTGGATTGCAAACCCTGATTTGAAAACTATATAAAGGAGACATCTGGCAACTGGAAAAACTAATCCCCACACCTCCTGTGTGATACTAGTTGGTTTTGCTAGAGCCGATTCTCCTTTAACCTTAGGTTTCTTCTCGAGACCCTGTAGGTTAACGACTGACAAACTTCATTGGGATTATGAAGCCAGACGAAACTACTTTTTTGTAGTTGAAAGATCTGATCTTGCCATTTTCTATCGTACAAGTTCAGTTGAATAATTGACTTGAGATTATATCTCCGATAGGGCAAGATAAAAAGTAATCACAAACATCTTCATCTCATCGTTTGTGATTCCAAAATATCTAGTTTCGCTACCATACGATTTAGATTATTGTGAGGTGATTGATAATACTAGGATGTTCTTCAGGAATATAAGTCCGGATTATCAATTAGTTCTTGTTCACCTTGATTTATCAAAAGATGGAACAAAACTCATAGGTTTATCTGTGGGAGACATATTTATCTATCATCATATACTTTTCTATGTGATACAGATTTGTTTATTGAAGTCTTCGACTTTGGGTCGTACCAACTCTTAGTTGTGGGTGAGATCAGATAAGGGAATCAAGTGTGTAGTATCCTGCTGGGATCAGAGACGTAAGGAGCGCAACTGCACCTTGAATCAGTGTGAGATTGATTAGGGTTCAACTACAGTCCAGACCGAAGTTCGTTTGTAGTAGGCTAGTGTCTGTAGCGGCTTAATACAGTGTGGTATTCGATCTAGACTAGGTCCTGGGGTTTTTATGCATTTGTTGTTTCCTCGTTAACAAAATTTCTGGTGTCTGTGTTATTTCTATTCCGCATTATATTTTGTTATATAATTGAAATATCATAGGTTGTGCGTTAAGATCAATCAACTAGAATATCCAACCTTTGGTTGTTGATTTACATTGATTGACACTTGGATATTGGTCTTTGGTACCATCCAAGTTTATCTCTCTAGTATTTGGTAAAGACTCGCAAACTTCCATTTGCTTGAGTAAAGATCAAATCGAGAGATAGAGATATTAACTCCTTGATATACTTTTTATTAAGATTGAGTCTGACTGTCTAGTTGATTCTCTTAAAAGTATATTCGAGTTAGTCCATACAGATTGATAATCGAAATATTGGGTGAGGTTGTTGTACCCCCGCTTTTTCAATTGGTATCAGAGCAGGCAAACACGTTCAAGACCTTACAAGTCTGTGTTTGTAGCGATCTGACTCTATGAACAGAGGTGTTATCTCTATTAATGTACCACCAGACTTCGATGGCTCTAATTACTTATGATGGAAAATTGTTATATGAGGTTTTCTTCAAGCACGTGATTTTCAATCATGGGTATATGTAGTTAATGGATATGATGCTCCCGTTGTGGCAGTAGGAAATGTAAACGTTCCCAAGAATATTGGTGAATACAGTCCTGCCGAGATACTTGCTGCAAAGCAAAATTCCGACGATTTGAAAGCCATCATACATGCCATTACCCCAATTCTTCAGCACCATGTGTCAAATTGCATTAGGTCTAAAGATGCGTAGGATATCTTAGAAACTGTATTCGAAGGTAATACCAGTGAAAAGAAAGCTAGGCCTCAAAACCTTAATTCCGATTAGGAAAACCTTCGTATGGAAGATGAAGATTCATTTGATGAGTTTAATCACAAAGTGTCTGAAATTGTTAATGCATCTTTTGCATTGGGTAAGACTATTCCTGAAAAGGATATTGTGATGAAAATTCTCAGATCGCTGTCATCTAGATACGACTCTAAGAAGCATGTCATCGTTGAGGGAAATAACCTTGATACACTTTCCAGAAACACTCTAATAGAAAAGTTAAAAATTCTTTATCTTGACACATGCAGAACGTTCGCTCTCAACGATGTGACCAAAACAAGTGTATCCTCTCACTTGTCTTAGGCTGATGAATGTTGCTCCAATCAGGTTGATCTTGATAAATCACTGATTATCAGAAAGGTCAAGGATTTGATAAAGAGGAGGAATAGATGTGATGAATATCCATGTTCAGTTAATGCTTCAGATGATTCAATATATCTACTCTGGATGTCTCAGATGAGTCTGCTACAGATTCTCTCTCCACTTCAACTTCTGATTCAGAACTTGATTATGACACAGAGTTTCTTGATCTCTTGAATAAAGAGATTCTTCAAGAGAACCTTCACTTAAAGGCCTCCTTGAAAAAAAATTGATTCATCACTCCAGGCGAAAAATATTGAGATAGAGCGTCTTAATGATAAGTTCGTCAGAACCATGTCTCTAAAGGAAGAAGAGATTAACAGTCTCAAGTATGACCTGCAAAGGTTATCTGGAAGCTCTGACAAAATTGCAGCAATGTTATTTGGTCAGAGATCCTTTGGAAACACTAATGGGTTGGGGTTCAAAAGCAAAACTCAAAGATCAAAACTCAAAGTTGTCCATTCCAACTAATCAAGGAACAACGACTGTTGATTGTTGTGTTAAACGGGAAGAGTCACATAAAGACGAAAAATCCTCATTAATTTGTTCTTTTTGTGGACATTCTAAGCATGATCAGAACACTTGTTGGAGATTCTGAAGGAGCAATAAGAGAATCACCAAACTTCAAGAGAACATGCAGAAAATGAATCTGGGTCCGGATAACCAAGCTCTTTTAAAAAAATCCAGATCTAGACGAGGTAAGAAATCTGTTTACACAATAACCAATGATAAGCCACGAAAAAAAAAGATGTGTGAGCATATGGCTCACTCTGTCACCAAATAATGCTGGTGACGTGCGCATCCTCATTTTTATCTTGGGAAAAATGAGGTTTGCACTAAAAATGGCTCAAGTTTTTTTTTTTTTTTTTTTGTAAATCTTTTTCTTATATTTATTAAGAAAATATTCTCCTAAAAAGATGGAAGGCGGATAACAAATCCTGAAAGACTTATTCAATGTCTCCTAGGGTTTTGCGTTCATAAATATGTTTTTATTCTTGTGTCCTCTCTTTCTCATTTCTATTCAAAAGATACAGTCTCATGGCTCCTGTGACTAGAGGGATCACAAAAAGAGATGCAGTTGAAGCAGTTAATGTGTATCTTTGTGAAGGAATTTCTTCCTCAAGATTAAATAAAGTGAAGTCAACAATCAATGGAGAAGATTCTTCCTCTAACTGTCTCTTGTCTGTTTGTCATTATGATAATGATTTTAGAGGCATGGTGAAAGATTTCATCAACAAGATGATTTAAAATCTCAAATTGTTTCCTCTTTGGAAAAGATAACTCACTATGAACAAATGTTGTCTCTAACCAAGAACACCTTATGTGAACTAAAAAGAGAACTTAGTGAGTTAACTGACATTTCTGAAGACCTAGAGGAATTGAATGATCCCATAATCAATAATCTCTTCAATAATGAGAAGGAATTCTCTGTAGATGCTCTGAGAAATCTCTATAATATCTAGGAAACTTCTCAAAAGAATTTTATTCTTGATTTGTTTAAGAAGGATAACTAGAGTTTGGAATACCATTATTGTGAGTACACATAGCTATGTCCAACGTTTTCATTTTCATGTTTTTAGATTTATTTGTTTAAATTCTAAAGTTTGGTTTGGAAGATGATTTTTGCAGTATTAATATTTATGATTTTATATATTGCGATGTGTTATGGGATATGTGGGTTTGCATCTGTGAACTATTAATGTCCCATATATTGTCAAAAGTTATCTCGTTTATATGTCGATATGCTTGTATTGATACAAGATCGATGAACTTTTGACAAACAAAAGTTAAGCCTCTTATGTCATTTATTGATGGAAGATAGGTTAAAATCTTTTGTTTACAATGATTATGTCTATTATATGTCATTGTGCAAATAGTGATGGAAAATAGAATGAATCCTTGTATATTCCGCAGTATTGATCTTCCCTGATCCATATTTTATGTATATACTGTGTGCGGCTCCATAAATCTTCTTGTGTGAGCATTTCCAACTAGAATAATCATAGATTCGTTTGTGGTTATTTTGGTTGTATATTCCGATTAATTTAATCATGGGTTCTCTTGTGGTTAGTTTAATTGAGAATTTTGGATACAAAATCATTTTGTGGTTTTTGGTGTCCAAAGAAATCCTTCTTTTCTCGTAAAACTAAGGTCGCTCTTGTTGTTCTTTCGGGAATGACATCAAATGGGGGAGAGTTCTTTTGAACTTATGCTTAATTGTCATATCTTTGTGGGGAGTGCGGCTGTGGAATATTTGAGGAGTTATCTTGTATCTTTATAAACTCCGTGATGAATGCATTTAGCTTCGGCTTTATGATTGCATCTAAACAAAGTTGATATGTACTTTTCTTTGGTCTTGAATTGTCTCCATGAAAATTTTCATTAGGATCGTTTTCGTACCTTTGCCAATTTTATTGACAAAAAGGGGGAGAATTAATATGTAGTTCACACTACAAATACATATGGTTTTCGGATCATTATGTAAGAGGGAGTGGTTTTCGTGTTGAGACGGAGTATTGACTAAGGGGGAGTGATACATATCACCATAGTATTGTTGTCGAAGTTGTGATATGAGAACTTTGATGTTGTGTACTGATACTATGACACTGTATAAAAATGATTGAGAGTTTTTGTTTTCTCATTGTTTATGGCTACGGAACTTCAACAACTATGATGCTGAACTTATAACCTTTGGAATCATGGGAGTACTTGGAAAAGATGAAGTTCTGTGAGTAATGTTGAAGTGCCAAGGAGATCAAGCATGTGGACGAGAAGCTACAAAGTTATCTATTTTGTAATCCATATGTATTGATAGTTTTGTCACTAAAATTGACAAAGGGGGAGATTGTTAGAGCACTGCTCGGTCGAACTCGCATGCGTTGCTATCTCAAGCATGTTTGTTAATATTAGTGATCAAAACTATATGTCTTGATTTCTACTTTACTTGTGATTAAGTCTCGGTCTAGGATAATTAAGTGCAGTTGAGCTCCAGACTCCATGGAGATCATCTTACGAAGACGAAGAACTACTCGAGGAATAAGTGGAACTTCATTCGACAAAAAGGTATGTGGAGACTTGAACTTATCTGTCACTCAAAAGTTTATTCTATCTCCTACTATTGAGACAAAGTCGTATAAGTATGATAGTTTTCATACATACACATTTGCTATTTCGAGCCGAGTTTACTCGCCTGTCTTTTTCTCGAAACATGTGTTGGTGAGCTTTTGCTTTAACCATTTTCATCTTTACCATGACGAAAGTCATGATGATGTTTCAATCTTGAAAATAGCTTTGATGACGATAGTCGTGAATAACGATTGTTATAACATTATAAAAGAATGTTTCAATGATTGAAATGTAGAGTTGAGATTACCAACTTTGGATATAAGCATATATAGTGTGTTTTCACATTAGTGTATAAATCCATGTGCCGGAAACCAAGTGCGTGCATATGTGTGCATGTGGTATTGGTAAAGGAGACAGGTTGAGTACGCGTACCTGCGAAAGTTTTCGAACCGAAAATTTCGGCTGAGTTTGTAAGTTTGCAAACTAGTAAACAAGTCACCTTAGGTACGCATACCCGTACGCGTACCCACATAAGTTTTCGAACCGAAAATTTCTGCTGAGTTTGTAAACTCAAATCCGGTAGCTAAGATTCGCATACCCGTAAGCGTACCCAAGCTGGTTATTTCTCAAATCGGTAGTTCATGAGCTTAAAACAATAAATTAAAAGGAATGGTGAAAAGTGGGGGTACAAAAACCACACCCAATATTTCGCTTAGCAATCTGTATGGACAAACTCCAATATACTTTCTAGAGAATCGACTAGACAGTCAGACTCAATCTAGATAAAAAGAGTTTATATCTCAATCTCTCGATTTGATATATACTCAAGCAAATAGAAATCTGCAAGTCTTTATCAAATACTAGAGAGATAACTTGGATGGTACCAAAGACCAATATCCAAGTGTCAATCAATTTAAATCAACAACCAAAAGGTCGGATATTCTAATTGATTGAACAACGCACAACCTGTGATATTTCAATTATATAACAAAATATAATGCGGAAAAGAAATAACACAGACACCAGAATTTTGTTAACGAGGAAACCACAAATGAAGAAAAACCTCGGTACCTAGTCCAGTTTGAACACACACTGTATCAAGCCGCTACAGACACTAGCCTACTTCAAATTAACTTCGGTCTGGACTGTAGTTGAACCCCAATCAATCTCACACTGATCCAAGGTACAGTTATGATCCTACGCCTCTGATCCCAACAGAATGCTACATACTTGATTCCCTTAGCTGATCTCACCCACAACTAAGAGTTGCTACGACCCAAAGTCGAAGACTTTAATAAACAAATATGTATCACACAGAAAAGTATACAATAATAGATAAATCCGTCTCCCACGAATATACCTACGAGTTTTGTTCCGTCTTTTGATAAATCAAGGTGAACAAGAACCAATTGATAAACCGGACTTATATTCCCGAAGAACAGCCTAGTATTATCAATCACCTCACAATAATCTTAATCGTCGCAGCGAAAAAGATACTGCAGAATCACAAACGATGAGACGAAGTGTTTGTGATTTCTTTTATATCTTGCCTATCAGAGATATCAATCTCAAGCCAATTATTACGATTGTACTCGTACGATAGAAACAACAAGATCAGGTCACACAACTACAAGAAAGTAGCATTGGTCTGGCTTCACAATCCAAATGAAGTCTTTAAGTCGTTAACCTGGTTTAGAAGAAGAAACCAAAGGTTAAAGGAGAATTGACTCTAGCTTAGCACAACTAGTATCACAGAGAAGGTGTGGGGATTAGGTTGCCCAGTTGCTAGAGTTCTCCCTTATATAGTCTTTCAAATCAGGGTTTGCAATCAATGTTAGATTGGTAACAAAGCATTCAATATTCACCGTTATATGAAAACCTGATTAGATTCAAGCTAATATCTTTCAACCGTTAGATCGAAAACTAGCTTGTTACACACAAATGAAATGCGCGTTTCTAGGCTTGTGTAACCATACCCAAACTTGTACATTTGTTGGTTCAACAATAGTCAACCAAATGGTACAAGTTTGGGTATGGTTACACAAGCCTAGAAACGCGCATTTCATTTGTCTGTAACAAGCTAGTTTTCAATCTAACGGTTGAAATATATTAATTTGAAGTTAATTCTCCCCCTTTTTGTCAATAAAATTGGAAAAGGTACAAGAACGGGATCCTAACGAAATTTCCGAAAGAGACATTTCATGACCAAAAGAAATAAACACATATCATCTTATTTAGATGCAATCATATATCCGAAGCTAAATGCATTCATCAAGGAGTTTATAAAGATACAAGATAACCCCTATAATATTCCACAGCCGCACTCCCCACAAAGATTTGGCAAGGTGAACAGGAATCAATTGATAACCCGAACTTATATTCACGAAGAACAGGCTAGTTTTATTGATCACCTCACAATAATCTTAGTCGACGCAACGAAAAAAGATATTGCGGAATCACAAACGATGAGATGAAGATGTTTGTGACTTCTTTTCTATCTTGCCTATCGGAGATATAAAATCTCAAGCCAATTATTTCAATTTTACTCTTAACGATAGAAACAACAAGATCAGATCACACAACTACAATCAAAGTAGTATCGGTTTGGCTTCACAATCCCAATGGAGTCTTTAAGTCATTAACCTGGTTTAGAAGAAGAAACCAAAGGTTAAAGGAGAATCGACTCTAGCTTAGCACAACTAGTATCACACAGAATGTGTGGGGATTAGGTTTCCCCAGTTGCTAGAGTTCTCCCTTATATAGTCTTTCAAATTAGGGTTTGCAATCAATGTTAGCTTGGTAACAAAGCATTCAATATTCACTGTTAGATGAAAACCTGATTAGATTCAATCTAATATTTCTCAACCGTTGGATCGAAAACTTAGCTTGTTACACACAAATGAAATGTCCAATTTTGGGTTTATGAACCGTACCCAAACATTAACATTTGTTGGTTCAACAATAGTTAACCAATGGTTAGCCATATGATCACTTTCATATCAACCATATTCTTCTTCACCATAACTAGTCCAAATGACTCAAATGAACTAGTTAGAGAGTTGTTCAATTGCAAGGAAATCTTATGTAACTACATAAGACACAATCAAAGAAAAATCGGTTTGATTCACTTGAATTGGTTCATGAACTTTATATCCACGGTTTGCAAAAACATTCCTTAGTTTATTTAAAAAATTAGTTCAAGAACAACTGGTTTTAGATATAACCTTCTCAAGTTCGCGGACTGGGTTCGCAGAATTAAGATCATGGAAGGAGTACACAAACTCCAGCAGAAATTCTCGGGTTTGAGAACTTCGCCAGTTCGCGGACTTGGCTCACGCCACTTTCATTTCTCTTGATCAACAAAGTTCGCAAACTTTGGTTCAAGGAATAAGGACTCATGCATATATGTGTTTTCACAACAATGCTTATATCCTACCAATGGTTATGTAATCTAAACTCTCATTTCAATCATTCGAAACATTCTCAGAGAACGTTATATAGCCGTTATTCACAGACCATTTTCCGTCAGAGCAATTTCCAAAGTGATGAAACATTACATGACTTTAGTCACTAGGCAAAGATGAATTTGGCTAAAGCGAAAGCTTACCAACACATATTTCGATAAATAGATATACGAGATAAACTCGGCTCGAAATAGCAAATGTGTATAATGAAAGTCTATACCAAAACGACTTTTGTCTCGAGAGTAGGAGATAAAGTAAATAGACTTTTGAGTGACAGATAAGTTCAAGTCTCCACATACCTTTTAGTCGATGAAGATCCACCAGTTCCTTGAGTAGTCCTTCGTCTTGTATGATGATTTCCACGGAGTCTTGAGCTCAACTATACTTTCTATCCTAGTACGAGACCTTTAGTTAAATAGGCTAGAAATCAAGACTTATAGTTTCGATCACTAACATTGACAAACATGCTTGAGATAGCAACGTATGCGAGTTCGACCGAGCAATGCTCTAACAATAACAACGAGAAAACAAGAGTTCTCAATCATTTTTATACGGTGTCATGGTATCATTACACAACGTCAAAGTTCAATTGTATCACAACTTCAACAACAATACTATGGTGATATATATCACTCCCCCTTAGTCAATACTCCATCTCACATGGAAACCACTCCCCTTACATAATGATCCGAAAACCATATGTATTTGTAGTGTGAACTACATATTAATTCTCCCCCTTTTTGTCAATAAAATTGGCAAAGGTACAAGAACAGGATCCTAATGAAATTTCCGAAAGAGACATTTCATGAACAAAAAAAAGAAACATATATCATCTTATTTAGATGCAATCATATAGCCGAAGCTAAATGCATTCATCAAGGAGTTTATAAAGATACAAGATAACCCCTATAATATTCCACAGCCGCACTCCCCACAAAGATTTGGCAATAGCACAAGTTCAATTAAGAACTCTCCCCCATAAAATGTCATTCCCAAAGGAACAACAAGAGCGACCTTAATTTCGAAAGAAAAGAAGGATTTCTTTGGACATTACAAATCACATACAAGTATAAATTTGAATCCAAAAAAATTCAATTAAATTAAACACAAGAGAACCAATGATTAATTTAATCGAAAATGCTCAACAGAAGTGAACTTATGGAGACTAAAAAAATATACAATTAGATTAATCACAAGAGAACCCATAATTAGTCTAATCGAAATACACAACTAAACGAATCACAAAAGTAATCAATTTAATTGGTCATGCTCATTATAAGAAAACTTACGGAGCAACAACTAAATAACCAAACAGGATGATTAATTTAGTTGAATATGCTCGACAAAAAGTACCTCACGGAACAACAACTAAGCTAATCATAAAAATAATCAACTTGGACGTTTTAGTGCTCAACATAAGACACTTTACAGATCCTCACAGTAATACATAAAATATGGATCGGGGAAGATCAATACTGCGGAATACACAAGGATTTATTCTATTTTCCATCACTATTCGCATAACGACATTCAATAGACATAATACTTGCAAACAAAAGATTTTAACCTTTCTTCCATCAATAATTGACATAATAGGCTTAACTTTTGTATTTGCCAAAAGTTTATTCATTCTTTTATCAATCCATGCATATCGACATACGAAAGACTTTACTTTTGACAAGGTATGGGACAATCATAGTTCACGGACGTAAACACACATATCCCATAACAATATTGCAATATATAAAACCATAAAGATTAATACTGCAAAAATCATCTTCCAAACAAATTTAGAATTTAAACCAATAAATCTAAAAACATGAAGATGAAAACGTTGGACATAGCTATGTGTAATCACAATAAAGGCTATTCCAAACTCTAGTTATTCTTCTAAACAAAAAAAGAAAAAAATAAGATTTACTAGGAAATATAAACAAGCTAGAAACAAAAACAGACTCCTATGCCAAAACCGGACACGAACTGAAGTCAAATAGACGATTCAGGATCCTCATGAGTCTTGAGGTCTTCGAGCTTGTGAAGGACAACATCCTCTGCAACTTTGGAGAGAATATCCTTATTGGGAAGTTCTTTAACCCGGGTTTTCATGAGAACAAGGTCAGAATTAACCTTTTTCAACTCAGTTCTTACCACATCAAGACACTTCATTGTATCAAAAAGTTGTTGTTTTGCATCCTCAAAGTTCTTTAGGAAGTCAAGAACCACATCAGATGAAATCTCTTCAACCTCCTCAATATCCGAATAGGAATCAGGAGATTGAGGAAAAGATCCTTCGTCTTCAACAAAGGTTACCTTCTCTTTATCGAATTTGAAAAATACCGCATTGTCAACGAAGTCTTTAGGTAAATCCAATGAGCAGGAAGAATAAGACATTGATAATATGAAGCCTAGAGTGAGAAGTTCAACTCAAATAGGATAGGTATATAAACAAGATTCGAGAGACTTAGGGTTTACAAGATTGGATTGTGAGAGAACTCAAAACTGTACGTGTACCCGTAAGAGGATGGTTCACAAAGCCTGTATGGAAAAAGTCCACGCTTTTATATTTCAGAAGTAAGTTTGAAATCAAAGAATAAAAAAAGGAATGATTTACAAAAAAAATACTCATGTAAAAGTGTTTGACTAATTATCCATCTAAGAACGATAAGAAATTAGGTAGATAATCAGAGACACTTTGCTAGGAGTATACCTATTCAATTCTCACACAACTAGGATTTTTTGTAGGTGAGATGTCAACCTTGTGATTAATTTACACAAGTATGAGCCTTTAGCTCATTAAATGAACGTTTTCTTTGTTTATCCTTCTTTCTTCGATAAGTGTTCATCCTACAGAAGTAAGACACAGCATGTTTAGCATATCCGTTAGAAAGATTTCTCTGAGGACTAAATCTAGGACCTCTTGCTACTGGTTCAAGAGGATCAAAATAGATAGGAATCCATTTTATAGACTTAGATTTACCAGAAACAGTCTTATAAGCACAGGGAAAGCTTTCATTAGTAGCACAAGAATTTATCCCACTGGAATGCACTCGTGACCTGTGATGACTTCTAGAAAGAAAATCATATTTATAAGGTTTCTGGTTTTCTGTGGGTATGCGATTCACTGCAGTAGTCGACCGACTATTTGTTCCATTGACAGTGGAGAGAAGCAAATTATGAAGTTTAGAAATTTGTTTCCTTCTGGCAAAACAATGGATAACATAGTGATTCTTTTTCCCACATAATGTACAGGTTCGTGGAGGAGAAGCAATAAACGACGCCTGTTTTAACTTCATATCCATATGAGAAGATTGCAAGTTATGTAAACATTTCTTGACACAACCTTCTTCTGGAAGATCCTTCATGTACTGCAATCCATGAGAATTAGTTTGTACAGAAGAATTTCTCCTTAAGACAGAGTTTTCCTTTTCCAAGGATCTGCACTGATAATCGGCTAGAGTAAGGGATGCTTCTAGTTTTTCTTTTTCGACACGAAGCCTGTTAAGTTCTGATGAATGCGTCTCGATCAAACGTTTCTCTCTAATTGAGTATTCCTTAACAATATCCTCAAGAACACTAATCTTTTCACGATGTAGAGTAGTTTCTTGGAGAAGTTTTTCAATATTCTTAGAGAAGGACTCAATGATGATATAGAGTTCATGTTCTCGATCAAGAGACTTTTCAAATTCATCAATAAGTTGATCATGATCCTGAAAATCAATAATCTCAGCAGAGTTTTTTGAGATTCTGGTGAGATCCATTTCAGCTTTTGCCATAGTGTACAATGTCTCATCAGAGAGAGATATGTCATCACAAGATGGAACAATCTTCTTACCTCGGGATTCGGAAGAATCAGCTAAGTATTAATGCTTTAAGGTATTTCCAAGACATTTGGCACAGTTAAAAGCTTTAGAAGACATCTCGGTATGCGTGTATGTCATATATTCTGTCCTCGGACTCAGATTGCCACAAACACAGACTTGTAAGGTCTTTTAAACGTGTTTGCATGCTCTGATACCAATTGAAAAAGTGGGGGTACAACAACCACACCCAATATTTCGCTTAGCAATCTGTATGGAAAAACTCTAATATACTTTCTAGAGAATCAACTAGACAGTCACACTCAATCTAGATAAAAAGTATATCAAAGAGTTTATATCTCAATCTCTCGATTTGATATATACTCAAGCAAATAGAAATCTGCGAGTCTTTATCAAATACTAGAGAGATAACTTGGATGGTACCAAAGACCAATATCCAAGTATCAATCAATTTGAATCAACAACCAAAAGGTCGGATATTCTAATTGATTGAACAACGCACAACCTGTGATATTTCAATTATATAACAAAATATAACGCGGAAAAGAAATAACACAAACACCAGAATTTTGTTAACAAGGAAACCGCAAATGCAGAAAAACCCCGGGACCTAGTCCAGTTTGAACACACACTGTATTAAGCCTCTACAGACACTATCTTACTCCAAATTAACTTCGGTCTAGACTGTAGTTGAACCCCAATCAATCTCACATTGATCCAAGGTACAGTTATGCTCCTACGTCTCTGATCCCAGCAGGATGCTACGTACTTGATTCCCTTAGCTGATCTAACCCACAACTAAGAGTTGCTACTACCTAAAGTCAAAGACTTTAACAAACAAATCTGTATCACATAGAAAAGTCTACGGTAATAGATAAATCCGTCTCCCACGAATATACCTACGAGTTTTGTTCTGTCTTTTGATAAATCAAGGTGAACAAGAACCAATTGATAAACTGGACTTATATTCCCGAAGAACAGCCTAGTATTATCAATCACCTCACAATAATCTTAATCGACGCAGCGAAAAAAGATATTGCGGAATCACAAACGATGAGACGAAGTGTTTGTGATTTCTTTTATATCTTGCCTATCAGAGATATCAATCTCAAGCCAATTATTACTATTGTACTCGTACGATAGAAACAACAAGATCAGGTCACACAACTACAAGAAAGTAGCATTGGTCTGGCTTCACAATCCCAATGAAGTCTTTAAGTCGTTAACCTGGTTTAGAATAAGAAACCAAAGGTTAAAGGAGAATCGACTCTAGCTTAGCACAACTAGTATCACAGAGAAGGTGTGGGGATTAGGTTGCCCAGTTGCTAGAGTTCTCCCTTATATAGTCTTTCAAATCAGGGTTTTCAATCAATGTTAGATTGGTAACAAAGCATTCAATATTCACCGTTAGATGAAAACCTGATTAGATTCAAGCTAATATCTTTCAACCGTTAGATCGAAAACTAGCTTGTTACACACAAATGAAATGCGCGTTTCTAGGCTTGTGTAACCATACCCAAACTTGTACATTTGTTGGTTCAACAATAGTCAACCAAATGGTACAAGTTTGGGTATGGTTACACAAGCCTAGAAACACGCATTTCTTTTGTGTGTAACAAGCTAGTTTTCGATCTAACGGTTGAAAGATATTAATTTGAAGTTAATTCTCCCCCTTTATGTCAATAAAATTGGCAAAGGTACAAGAACGAGATCCTAATGAAATTTCCGAAAGAGACATTTCATGACCAAAAGAAATAAACACATATCATCTTATTTAGATGCAATCATATATCCGAAGTTAAATGCATTCATCAAGGAGTTTATAAAGATACAAGATAACCCCTATAATATTCCACAACCGCACTCCCCACAAAGATTTGGCAATTAAGCACAAATTCAATTAAGAACTCTCCCCCATAAAATGTCATTCCCGAAAGAACAACAAGAGCGACCTTAAATTCGAAAGAAAAGAAGGATTTCTTTGGACATAACAAATCACATACAAGTATGAATTTGAATCCAAAATACTCAATTAAATTAACCACAAGAGAACCCATGATTAATTCAATCGGAAAATGCTCAACATAAGTGAACTTATGGAGACTCAAAAATATACAATTAGATTTATCACAAGAGAACCCATAATTAATCTAATCGAAATACACAGCCAAACTAATCACAAAAGAAATCAATTTAATTGGTCATGCTCACCATAAGAAAACTTACGGAGCAACAACTAAATAATCAAATAAGATGATTAATTTAGTTGAATATGCTCGATATAAAGTATCTCGCGGAAAAACAACTAAGCTAATCATAAAAATAATCAACTTGGTCGTTTATTGCTCAACATAAGACAGTTTACAGAGCCTCACAGTAATACATAAAATATGGATCAGGGAAGATCAATACTGCGGAATACACAAGGATTCATTCTATTTTCCATCACTATTCGCATAACGACATTCAATACACATAATCCTTGCAAACAAAATATTTTAACCTATCTTCCATCAATAATTGACATAATAGGCTTAAATTTTGTATTTGTCAAAAGTCTATTCATTCTTTTATCAATACATGCATATCGACATACGAAAGACTTTACTTTTGACAAGGTATGGGACAATCATAGTTCACGGACGCAAACACACATATCCCATAACAATATTGCAACATATAAAACCATAAAGATTAATACTACAAAAATCATCTTCCAAACAATTTTAGAATTTAAACCAATAAATCTAAAAACATGAAGAAAAAAATGTTGGACATAGCTATGTGTAATCACAATAATGGCTATTCCAAACTCTAGTAATCCTTCAAAAAAAAGAATAAATTTTGATAAGAAGTTTCCTAGGCATCAGGACAAACTCGTAATGCACATATAAGATGATTTGACCTTAGAGGGTAGAATCAATCTTTTTCGCCCGGATTTACATCGAGAATAGCTACCAAAGGCGTATAAAAATATTTTCTTAACAAAGAAGAACATACAAAGTCATTAACGACCATGCACTACAGTTCACATAAGATGATTGTGAACATTCAAGAATCTCATAGTAATGCATACTACTGCTCGTTCTTGAACTTCCTTCTTTGTGATTCACCAACAACATTCTTGTAAAAGCTACAATGAGCTTAGAAGAGTAGTACTCCAAGAATACAAGTGCCCAAGTCCAAGAGAAGTGGAATAAGTGCAACGAAACATAGCAAAACACTCAAAAACAAGAGATAGGACAAATACTAAGAATAAGTTCACAAACATCGTTTTTAGATATAACCTACTCAAGTTCGCGGACTGGGTTCGCGGACTTAAGTTCCCGGACTGAGTTCACAAACTCCAGCAGAATTTCTTGGGTCGAGAACTTCCGCCAGTTCGCGGACTGAGTTCGCGTACTTGGCTCACGCCACCATTCTGGTTCTCTTGATCAACAAAGTTCGCAAACTTCGGTTCAAGGAATAAGGACTTATACATATATGTGTTTCCACAACAATGCTTATATTCTCCAATGGTTATATTATCTAAACTCTCATTTCAATCATTGAAATATTCTTAGAGGACGTTGATATTCTATAGTTGTTATCCACAAACTATTTTTCATCAAAGTAAGCAATTTTCAAAGTGATTGAAACTTGTCATGACTTTCGTCACTAAGTAAAGATGAACTTGGCTAAAGCGAAACTTAGCAACACATATTTCGAGAAATAGATAGACGAGATAAGCTCGGCTCGAAATAGCAAATGTGTATAATCTAAGTCTATATAGCAAAACGATTTTTGTCTCAAGATAAGAGATAAATAGACTTTTGAGTGATAGATAAGTTCAAGTCTCCATATTGTTAGAGCACTGCTCGGTCAAACTCGCATGCGTTGCTATCTCAAGCATGTTTGTAAATGTTAGTGATCAAAACTATAAGTCTTGATTTTCAGTCTCTTATAGCTAAGTATCGAACTAGGATAGTAAGTGTAGTTGAGCTCAAGGACTTCATGGCGATTCATCATACAAGTAGAAGATCTACTCAAGGAACCGGTGGAACTTCTCGACAAAAAGGTATGTGGAGAGTTGAACTTATCTGTCACTCAAAAGTCTATCTATTCTATCTCCTACTCTTTGATTCAAAAGTCGCATGCTATATATATAGACTAGATTATACACATTTGGTATTTCGAGTCGAGTATACCTCGCCTATATATATCTCGAAATATGTGTTGGTAAGCTTTTCGCTTCGACCAAGTTTATCTTTACCTAGTGACGAAAGTCATGAATGTTTCAATCACTTTGGAAATTGCTTTGACGAGAAATGGTGTAACAACTACATAACGTCCTCTAAGAATGTTTCAATGATTGGAATGAGAGTTTAGATTACATAACCAATGGATTCCTTGAACCGAAGTTTTCGAACTTTGTTGATCAAGAGAACCGGAAGTATGGCAAGTGCCAAGTCCGCGAACTGCTGAAGTTCTCAAACCCGAGAATTTCTGCTGGAGTTGACAAACTACTTGCGTGAGCCAAGTCCACGAACCCAGTCCGTGAACCGGTGAAGTTCTCAACCCAAGAATTTCTGCTGGAGTTTGTAAACTCTATCCGGTGTCTTAAGTCCGTGAACCTATTCTGCGAACTTGAGAAGGTTATATATCTAAAGATGATTTCTGAATTTAATCTTAAAAGACTAAGGAATGATTTTGCAAACCGTGGCTATTAAAGTTCATAAACCGATTCGAGTGAATCAAATCATCTTTGCTTCAATTGTGTCTTGTGTAGTTACATAAGATTTCCTTGCAATTGAACAACTCTCTTAACTAGTTCATTTGAGTCATTTGAACTAGTTATGGTGAAGAAGAACATGGTTGGTATGAAATGCTCATATGGTTAACCTTTTGGTTAAACTATTGTTGAACCAACAATGTACACGTTTGGGTGCGGTCAACAAACCTAGAAGCATACAGTCATTTGTGTATGACAAGCTAAGTTTTCAATCTAACGGTTGAGAAATATTAGCTTGAATCTAAATCAGGTTTTCATCTAATGGTGGATATTGATTGCTTTTGTAACTAAGGCAAAACCCTGATTTGAAAGGCTATATAAGGGGACATCTAGCAACTCTGCAAAACTAATCCCCACACCTTACGTGTGATACTAGTTTGCGTGCTAGAGTCGGTTCTCCTTTAACCTTTGGTTTTCTTCTTCTAAAACCAGGTTAACGACTTAAAGACTTCATTGGGATTGTGAAGCCAGACCGATACTACTTTTATCGTAGTTGTGTGATATGATCTTGCATCTTCTATCGTAACAGTATAATCATATTGATTGGCTTGAGATTGTTTGATTTCTCCGATAGTAAAGAATAAAAAGTAATCACAAACATCTTCGTCTCATTGTTTGTGATTCCGCAACATCTTGTTTCGCTACCATACGATTAAGATTGTTGTGAGGTGATTGATTAATCTAGGTTGTTCTTCGAGAATATAAGACCGGATTATCAATTGGTTCCTGCTCGCCTTGATTATTATCAAAAGACGGAACAAAAACTTTAGGGTTTTTCTGTGGGAGACAGATTGATCCTTTGATAGACTTATCTGTGTGAGACAGATTTGTTTATTGTTAAAGCCTGCGATTTTGGGTTGTAGCAACTCTTAGTTTGGGTGAGATCAGCTAAGGGAATAAAGTGCGCAGTATCCTGCTAGGATCAGAGTCGTAGGGAGTACAACTGTACCTTGGATCAGTGGGAGACTGATTGGGGTTCAACTATAGTCCAGTCCGAAGTTAGATTGAAGTAGGCTAGTGTCTGTAGCGGCTTAATACAGAGTGTATTCAATATGGACTAGGTCCCGGGGTTTTTCTGCATTTGCGGTTTCCTCGTTAACAAAATTTCTGGTGTCTGTGTTATTTCAGTTTCCCCATTATATTGTTTTTCTTTATAGTTGAAATAATACAGGTTGTGCGTTTAGATCATCAATTAGATTAATCCAACATTTGGATGTTGATTATCATTAATTGATCCTTGGACATTGGTCTTTGGTACCGTACAAGTTGTTCCTTGTGTTTGATTAGGACTCGCTGATTTCTATTAGCTGGAGTAAATCAAAACAAGAGATATTAACTCCTTGAGATACTTTTACCTAGATTGAGTTTGACCGTCTAGTTGATTCTCTAGAAAGTGTTTCGGAGTTAGTCCATACAGATTGCTAAACGAAATATTGGGTGGTGTTGTTAGACCCTCGCTTTTCACACATACCTTTTAGTCGATGAAGATCCACCGATTCCTTGAGTAGTCCTTCGTCTTATATGATGATTGTCATGGAGTTCTTGAGCTCAACTACACTTTTTATCCTAGTCCGAGACCTTACCTATAATAGACTAGAAATCAAGCCTTATAGTTTTGATCACTAATATTGACAAACATGCTTGAGATAGCAACGCATGCGAGTTCGACCGAGCAATGCTCTAACAAATGCAATCTTTGCAAACCGTAGCTATATTGTTCATGAATTGATTCAAGTGAATCAAACCGATTTTGTTTCAATTGTGTTTATGAATAAAGACCTAAGCAATTGAACAACTTTTGAACTAGTTTTTATGAGTCATTTGAACTAGTTATGAGAAAGATGAATATGGTTAATATGAAAGTGCTCATATGGCTAACCATTAGTTAACTATTTGTGAACCAACTAAGTGTACACGTTTAGGTACGGTTACTCAAACCTAAATGAATACATTTCATTTGTGTGTGACAAGCTAAGTTTCGATCTAACGGTTGAAAGATATTAGCTTGGTTGAATAAGGTTTTTCATCTAATGGTGAATATTGAATGCTTTGTTACCAAGGTAACTTGGATTGCAAACCCTGATTTGAAAACTATATAAATGAGACATCTAGCAACTGGAAAAACTAATCCTCACACCTCCTGTGTGATACTAGTTGGTTTTGCTAGAGTCGATTATCCTTTAACCTTAGGTTTCTTCTCGAGAGCCTGTAGGTTAACGACTGAAAGACTTCATTGGGATTGTGAAGCCAGAAGAAACTACTTTTTTGTAGTTGAGCGATCTAATCTTGCCACTTTCTATCGTACTAGTTCAATTGAATAATTGACTTGAGATTATATCTCCGATAGGGAAAGATAAAAAGTAGTCACAAACATCTTCGTCTCATCGTTTGTGATTCCACAATATCTAGTTTCGCTACCATACGATTTAGATTATTGTGAGGTGATTGATAATACTAGGTTGTTCATCGGGAATATAAGTCCGGATTATCAATTAGTTCCTGTTCACCTTGATTTATCAAAAGATGGAACAAAACTCATAGGTTTATCTGTGGGAGACAAATTTATCTATCATCATAGACTTTTCTGTGTGATGCAGATTTGTTTATTGAAGTCTTCGACTTTGGGTCGTAGAACGAAGTTAGTTTGTAGTAGGCTAGTGTCTGTAGCGGCTTAATACAGTATGGTGTTCAATCTAGACTAGGTCCTCAGGTTTTTATACATTTGCGGTTTCCTCATTAACAAAGTTTCTGGTGTCTGTGTTATTTCTATTCTGCATTATATTTTGTTATATAATTGAAATATCACAGGTTGTGCGTTAAGATCAATCAATTAGAATATCCAACCTTTGGTTGTTGATTTACATTGATTGACACTTGGATATTGGTCTTTGGTACCATCCAAGTTTATCTCTCTGGTGTTTGGTAAAGACTCGTAGACATCCATTTGCTTGAGTAAAGATCAAATCGAGAGATAGAGATATTAACTCCTTGATATACTTTTTATTAAGATTAAGCATGATTGTCTAGTTGATTCTCTTAATAGTATATTAGAGTTAGTCTATACAGATTTCTAATCGAAATATTGGCTGAGGTTGTTGTACCCCCGCTTTTTCAGATATCACCCAAAACTTTTCGAGTCGAATCTCTACAAAGGTATTGTGGGATAAGTTAGAGAAGATCTAGTTGCAGCGTAGACTCCATGCCTTTCAGACGTCTTCAAGTAAGTTTACGGTTGATCATATTAATGAGTTTCATAAGATCTGTTCTGATTTGTCTAATATCAATATCACTATTTATGATACGTATAAATCCATATTATGTTCTTTACCTCGGACATATGATGCTTTCGTTGACTATTTGCTAAGTGCGAAAACCGAAGAACATAATAAGTAGGTTTTCGATGATGTGGTATCTTCTTTACAAGCCAAGGGTTTATTTTTTTTATAGAGGAAAGAATGGTAATAAGAAGTTGAATACTGATAATCATTTCAATTATAAGAAGAACGATGTTGAATGTTATTATTGGCGTAAACCTGGTCATATACAGGATGATTGTCTTAATCTTAAGGTAAGGGATGAGAAACGTGAGAAACCAGCCTCGAAGAATGTTGTTGTTTTAGTTGCGGAAGGCAGTGAAGTTTCAGAGGATCCAATAGATGGTTTTGATTAGAAGGTGTTAACCATTACATCAAAGAGTTATCTTAATGATGGTTGTACGCTTTATTCTGGTGCCTCGTATCATGTTTTTCCTATTAAGGATTGCTTCACCACTTATAAAGAGGTGAATATTGTTACTGTTGTGATATGTAGCTCGAATGCCTGCAAAACAGATGAAGTTGGTACGGTACATGTTCGTTGCATGGTATTACTATAATACTTTCAGAGGTTATACATGTTCCATATTTGAGAAATAGTTTGATTTCCTTATGGGTACTTATTCTCTCGGATACAATTATGTGGCAAAATATGGATTCTTGAAGGTATACTACGATGGTAGTTTGAAGATGACCGGTGAAAAACATGGTAATTTATATTTCTTACAAGGAGATATAGTTTTTTGGTGGAACTATGGTTTCCTAATCAATTAATAAGAAACAGGTGAGTTAACATGTTTGTGGCATGTGTGTCTAAAGCATATATATGAGTGAGAAAATTATGTCCGTGTTAAGTAGTAGAGGCTTGCTTGGAGGTAAAAAGACTAGCAAGCTTGATTTTTATGAGCATTGTATTTTCGGAAAGAAATGTATGACAAGTTTTGGTACAGTTGTACACCACACACATGGTATGTAAGATTACATCCATTTGGATGTTTGGGGTCCTTCTCGTACCGTTTCTAAGAGAGGTGTGAGGTAGTCTGTGACCCTTATTGATGACTTTTCATGGAGAGTTTAGCTTTATACCATGAATCATAAGAATGAAGTCACCAAAGTGTTTAAGAAGTGGAAGACCATGGTAAAGAAACAACTTGGTTGTGTGGTTAAGAAGATACATTCCAATAATGATGGTGGACACATCTAAGACCCATTGAAGTAGTTTTGTGAGGAACAAGGTATCGTTAGGCACTTCACAGTCAAAGGTACACCAAAGAAAACTGGAGTAGTGAAGCGAATGAATCAAACATTACTTGAGAGAGCACGATGCATGTTGTCAAACGTAAGTTTGGAAAAGATTTGGTGGGCGGAAACATTCTAATACGACATGCTATTTAGTGAATCGATCACCATTAACAATTATTAAGTGTAGGTATTCTATAGAGGTATGGACTGGTAATCCTGTGAATTATTCTAATTGAAGGTGTTTGGTTGCCCAACTTATTTTTATGTCAAAGAAGATAAGTTAGGTGTTAGGGCTAAGAAAATAATTTTCTTATGTTATCCAGAATATGCGAAAGGGTACCGTCAATGGTGCCCAAAATTAGATAAATTCATATCTAGTCGTGAAATTTCACTCTCTCAAATTGAAAGTGAGAGGTGTAACGGTGTTGAAGATGATTCGATGCAGCTTGAGCATAGAGTTCCTAGTTCTCTATGATGTAGTTTTTACAATGGTAAGAAAAGGTTCGTTAAAGACTTGTAAAGATTTGTTTTCAGAATATAATTTCTAACCCTAAAATTTCAAATTAAATTAAAGTTGATGTCAAAATTGTACAGAAAACTGAGATAAAAAGGATTCCGCCATTAACCAATTATCAGTGATTCAATTATAACAATAATTATGCAACTTATACATTCAATTTGATTTAAAATATTGCCCAAATAAGTATATTTTCAAAACAGTAGTTGTAAATCGCAAGCATGGAACATCAAAAACCTTTTAATCCAAGCAGTCACCATCAAGAGAGAGCACAACTACTTAACCAAATCATATAATCAACTTAAGTTTAATGCAAATAAGCATAAAGTAATTGCAAAAATTGATTTAAATAGAAATTACCACATAATAATTGGAAAAATGGATTCCTCCGCTACCTCAGCAATGGAGTTTGGCTCCTCATATTATTCACGTGCTCAAAATAGTTTCGCTACCATACGATTTAGATTATTGTGAGGTGATTGATAATAATAGGTTGTTCTTCGGGAATATAAGTCTGGTATATCAATTGGTTCATGTTTACCTTGATTTATCGAAAGACGGAACAAAACTCGTAGGTATTTCTGTGGGAGACATATTTATCCATTCATGTAGACTTTTCTGTGTGAAACAGATTTGTTTATCAAGTCTTCGACTTTGGATCGTAGAAACTCTTAGTTGTGGGTGAGGTCAGCTAAGTGAATCAAGTGCGTAGTTCTTGCTGGGATCAAAGACGTAAGGAACGCAACTGTACCTTGAATCAGTGTGAGATTGATTGGGGTTCAATAACAGTCCAGACAGAAGTTAGTTTGTAGTAGGCTAGTGTCTGTAGCAGCTTAATACAGTGTGGTGTTCAATCTGGACTAGATCCCGGGGTTTTTCTGCATTTGCGGTTTCCTCGTTAACAAAACTTCTGGTGTCCGTCTTATTTCTTTTCCGCATTATATTTTGTCATATCATTGAAATATCACAGGTTGTGCGTTGAATTGATCAATTAATAAATCCAACTTTTGGTTGTTGATTGAAATTGATTGATCCTTGAACATTGGTCTCTGGTACGGTTCAAGTTATCTCTCTTATATTCAATCGGGCTCGCAAATTATTATTTGTTTGATTGCGGATTGAATTGAGATATTGAGATATAACTCTTTGATATACTTTTCTTAAGATTGAGTCTGACTGTCTAGTTGATTCTATTGAAAGTATATTGGAGTTAGTCCACACAGATTGCTAAGCGAAATATTGGGTGAGGTTGTTATCAAAAGGCGAGGGTACCCAAATATACCTCAAGCTAAAACTTTTCCTACCTATAAGTCCTTTCTCCGAAAGTGATTTTCTATGGACTGAGTCGAGACAATACAACTAATCGGTTCACACTTCGTGTGATCGTCTATGGATACGAGATCGAGACAATACAACAACGAAGTATGTTTACTTGATACAAAGGTTCGGACTTCACCAAACACAATAGGATTGCTTATCAAGTAAATAGGAACTAACGTTTGTGTAATTTACTTTAATTATAATAAGACAATTATAATGCGGAAAATAAAAATAAACGACACAACAAGATTTTGTTAACGAGGAAACCGCAAATGCAGAAAAATCCCGGGACCTTGTCAAGAATTGAATACTCTCAGGATTAAGCCGCTACACAAAATTGCACCTAACTTCGTATATTTGAGACCAAGTAACTAACCCTATAGTTCACCTAGTTCTGTCTGTATTCCCACGCCTCTGACTTATTAATAATTCAAGTACTTGGAACAATTCCTTTGGTTCGTATTCCAAACAGTAAAGGAACAACAAATCTGTTTGGTATTAACTCTATTCAACCAAGTGATATGAGTCAGACAAACGCTCTTCCGTTTATCTTAACATAAACTCCTTCGTCCGGCCCTTAGATCTATCTTATGTTCAATTACCGAAATAATCGTTTAAGATTAAGCCAACAACACCTTTAATCCGAAGAATCGTGTTGATGCCGATCTACTCAATTAATCAATCCGATCTACCACAAGGATAAACCGATTATTAATTGTATCCTCTTTTACCGAAACAAGTATTGTGCACACCAAAGATTATAAAACCCAAGTCAGATCTTCAATATCTTCTTTGAATCTTCAATAAAAACATGCACACAATCACTTGAATCTCTTGTGATCAATCACGCACAGAACGAAGTCTGTTAACAATAGATTATCACAAGATCGTCTTTAGAACTGACAACAGTCTAAAGATCCCTGTAGAAACTCTGAACTAGTTTGAGTGAATCATATATCAGAAGAGAAGATTCTCAAGAATAAACAAACTAGGTGCAATCAGATTTCAACCACCATTAGTCAATCAAATCAATCGAAAACAAAAGATAAACCGCTAGTTTCCCACCAACGGTACACGCTAGAGCTTCTCAGTCCCAAAGAAGAATTTAAACTGAGCGTCCGTAAGAGATTTCGCCTAATTAGGATACTCTCCTCTCCGAATAGGCGGCTACACCAGTAACAACAACAAAAGAGGAAGTTTTTTGTTACGATGGATTAGTTTGCTAGAAAGGCAAACTTCAAGTATTTATAGACAAGGAAGTTTGGACACCAAGGAATTTCCAAAACCGGAAATATTCTCAATATACTCATTAAATCACATATTCGTTTTTCATAATTCCTGGAAATTCTCTGTCCAAAAATAATGATCGAAATCTCTCGGAAAATCTAATTAGTAAATGCACATTACTAATTCTGGAATTTCCCTACAAAATGAAATTATTAACCTTAATTAAAAGATTCTTAACTTACTTATGTTTCGATCATGGGATTCTCTTCCCTTAGCCGTTAAGGAATATCTTTGAATAATTAAAGAAATAAACATTCATAGAACGTGTTCAAAGTTTGTCGACATCTTTACTTTGTAAGTTCTCTTTCACACTTACAACCTTGAAACCGATTTGCCACACTTCCAAACAAGTTTAGAATTGGTTCATCTGACTTTCAAGAACTATGTGATTGATCAAATCAACATTCAATCGCAATCATGGGTTTAACGGTTCTACCAAAACAAGTTTAGGTTCTACCTCCATGTGAGTACTGTGCATAGTCACACTAGCTTTCCAAAATTCGGTTGACTAGGTACTAGTTACGGTTCCCCACATATATATAATATCTAACTTATATGTGTTGCACATGTCCATAGGATCTGTTCCCCTTTGCCTAAAAACGTGTTGCACATGTCCATAGTATCGGTTCCCATTTGCCTAAAAACGTGTTGCACATGTCCATAGGATCGGTTCCCCTTTCTGCTATAAACCTTGCTGCACCCCATACAGGGATCGGTTCCCCTTGTGATGTACTGCACCTTGATAGACACATTTTTGTGTTTAATTTGATCTCAATACTATATATTGTTGGCACTCGAGTTTGTACTAATTTTGGTGTTTTATGTGTTTGTAGGCACCTTTGGAAAATAAACATTTTTTGGAAAATTCGGCTCGAAAAGTTGGTAAAAGCCCCGGAGGACACGTGTTATTCGGACTCTCACCGTTGGATAAGGGGCACCTCAATTACTAAGGGGCACCCCAGGTCACCCCAAAAGGCATCTGCTATTCACACCCCAGTACAGGATTAGGGGGAGGTCATGTTCTCCATTTGAATTTTGTTTTTGGCGGGAAAATGGGGAACACTTCTGCAGATTTTTGATCGAATTGTTCTAGGGAGATTCAATGGCTGATTTTTGGTAGATAGTTGTGATATGGCCTATTAAACACACTGTGGGCGTTTGGTTCAACCAGAATTGGCTAGAATCAGCTAAACAATTCACGGGTTGAAAACAGGGCAGTTCGTGTATATCACGGGTTTCACGTGATTTGGAGAAGATTCAACGTGTTTTGTGCGTGCATGGAAGACCCTCACAGCCTGTTGGAGCGTGAAGGAGTTAAATATGGTAATTTGGAGGCTTGAAAACGCGTGAGAAGATGAAACAGGAAAGAAAATATTCCCAGAAATATTTTCTTTACTGCCGAGTTAAAGAGAATTATATGGAGTGAATGAGCGAGATTCGATGGGTATGTTGGCTATAAATAGGTTGCTGTGGTTGAGTAGAAAGGGTGTCGAGAGTCTGGGGGGATGAGGAGAGCCAGAGAAGAAGAAATTCGAGTTTTACAAAACTCGGTTTCTGCGGCTGCTGCTGCTGATGAACATGAAGAACACGAAGAACGGACCTGCACCAGCAGTCGTTGTGCTACAGTAATAACGACTCACACCTGTGGGTCGTACATCAGGCAGACTTATTTGCTACATCGTTTGCGACACAGCTTCAGCAGTCTTATTTTGTCACTGAGGGTCGTAGTTCTCTGGTTTGTAACAAATATAATTGTTACAAACCCGGTTTTATTGTATTTCTCACATTCTCATCATTTGTAAACCATTTTTGAGCCATAATAAATTATTTTGAGAGCATTTTTACTATGATGAGCTAATTCCCTCGTAACCAAGGCAATGGAGGAAGCTATTCACGCAACATAAATGGGTAACTATTTTATTTAATTATATAATTCACCTAATCGCTGCTTTTGCAGAGTTTTAAATTATTTGAATGATTGTCTTAATTATTTGTTATTCAGTTTGATAGGTTATGCTTGGTTTAATCTCTTGATAATCTATGCTTAAGGTTTACAAATAATGTTTGAGAATATGTATGATTGATAGTGAATTAAAGATAAAAGAGGACTTAAGAATTGAATAGAGTTCTGAAATATTTATCATTCAGTTTTGCATAATAGTGGAATCTAGTGTCTTGGTTACCTCTCGTACCCATTGTTAATATATTTGTATATATAATTTTATTAAATATAAAATTCCATTTCCTTCACAAGTCTCAAACGAATCCTATTTACTACAATCACAATCAAAAATCTTAGTCACACCCCTTACTAGGATCGGTTTCCCTCTACCAAAATTGGTCAGACACACAAACCCGATTATACCACAGGTGATTACTTAAGATCGGTTTTACTAATAAAAGTTATACCAATACATAAGTCAGGTCTTTGTGAATTGTTCTACCAAGAACACAACAAGTTGTGAGCGGTTATACTCAATCACACATATTGGTTGTTCATAAGATATGCAATGAATAACAAAACCAATAACACATGGCAATTTCCTTTTCAGTCCACAAACAAGTTTATGAACTTACTTCCTTAGAACACATGTAAACATTGTTCCCTAGGATGAAATCCTCATCTCATACCCATACATAATCACAATATCATTTAAATGATTATGGCGATGTCTTATCTACAAAGTTTAATGGTTAACCAATAAACCTCGTATTGTATTCCTTAATACTATGTCTATCTAGATTTCAAATATGCTTCGCAGTTATGTTTTCAATATGCACGACTTGAAAGATACGTTAGGGAATGAAACAGTTCAAGTCAAATATCACTAACCTCAAGTGGAAGGATGATTGTTGTCATTGTAGCTCCTTGATTCTTCACATCTTCAAGTCTTCACAATACTTGTAATGTTTCATATCCTAATACTTTCAAGCTAACCTATACGAAGTTAACTCTAGTACATAATCAAGCGACTCTTGAAATGAGTTTTGATTCATTAAAATATGACAACCAAACTTGACATACCAACGCTTGGTGGGTTCAACCGAGCAATGCTCTAACAATCTCCCCTTTGTCAATTTTAGTGACAAAACTCTTACATCATATGGATAAACAAATTACAAGAATTCATTACAATCCGCTTGACTCCCGATTCAACAACACAGTGAAACTGCTTACATTCAATCCTTGAAAATGCCGTTGTTGACATTATAATAACAAAGAAAATACTCCCCCTAAGGAAGATAGGTAGATATTAAATCCACACATCTTTGTTATACCACTTTATATGACATGTTACTCCCCATTAGTCTGTGCTTTCACTCTTTCGTTAGATAAACATTCAAGTACCAATGTTCTTTTCCCTAGCGATGCCAATCAATATAAAATCAATGCCAGCATCACCTGTTTACTCCATATATTTCTCCCCCTTTTTGTCACAAAAATGACAAAGAAACGAAAAAATAAAGGACAACACAAAAAGAATCTTACAAATATCAGAATAGACTTGCAAACCTGTAGAGTTAGGCACGAGGGATCCACACATCATGTTCTGATAACCAATATAAAAATCGAAACTACAAGTAGTCTTATTTTGATATGTTACCAAGGAAACAATTGTTCGAAACAATTTTTCCAACTTAGTTTAGCAAACCAAAAAAAATAACTAAGCACCTTAGTCCGTTTGCTAAACCGATTGTTCAAAAACAACCGCTTAATTCGATAAGACCAAAATAAAGATAAACTCCATTTTTCTCATCAGGTTCTAATTATCCATAAACTTAGACCTTTCAATTTTAAACAAGACAAGTACTAGGTTAGTTCATTAATATTTCTTGTTAAGGCATTCGATTAGACTTGAATAACCGAAACCTCACTTCGATAAGTCTAACTAAGATCAGAATTAACTTAGTTTCTCTTATCCGGAATCGAATTGGACTAAACAACTCATCCCGTACACAATTTATTTCGTTAAGATATAA
Organism: Papaver somniferum; assembly: GCF_003573695.1. Taxonomy (NCBI): domain Eukaryota; kingdom Viridiplantae; phylum Streptophyta; class Magnoliopsida; order Ranunculales; family Papaveraceae; genus Papaver; species Papaver somniferum. The sequence goes on from NC_039366.1 coordinate 131,596,137, forward strand.
ACAATTCATACAAACCAAAATAAATCAACTTGCATAATTACTCACCTCAACCGGAAGCAATTGAAACAACATAGACATTAAAAGCACCGCAATTGCACCGAAATTTTGTAAGCCTAAACAATTGATACCATACAAAAGCAAAATAACAATAGTTTTTCTTAACCAGAACCAATTGAATCACACACACACATCAATTGTATCGAAATTTTGTTAAGCAAAAGCAACAAATATATAAAATATAAACTCAGGCTTTCTTAAACAGGAAAACAATTAACTAACAAGATTGTTACCTCAAATTTCGCATCCACTTCTCCAATATGATTGAATCTTCGTCCAAGGAGAATTGATATCGAAATATCACCACATTGTCATCCTTATACATAAACAAAAGAATAACAACAAACCTTCAACCTTTACCGGAGAAAGGTTGAAAACTGGTTTTAACGATTGCAAGCAAAAGTTGAAAACCGTCGAAACACATATGCTTTTATGCTAAACCAAACGATTCAACATATTGTGACTTTTTCACATATTGTTTCTATTAGAACCCCTCATGATCCTTTGATAAATCCTACCAACATGGGATAGAACTTAATCATCTATCTTGTAGGGATTTAAATTGAGAAACCAACGCAAAAAAAATGAGGTCATTCTGAGCTCAGATGAAGAAGTTATGGGCAAAACAGTTTTACACTTCTTAGTATGGGGACCTCTCACTAGGATCGGTACCCCAAGTGTTACTTGTGACGGATCACAACAGTAAACTGTTTTTGACATAACTTTTGCATACGATGTCCGAATTCAGTGATTTTTGGCTCGTTTTGACCACAAAAGCAAGAGCTACACATATATGATCAGTAGATATCAACATAATCAACTCAAAATTACCGTTTCTATCAAAAGTTCAAAAATAGATAGAGAAGGTATGAGTATAGAAGAAAATAAATCTCCCTAAAGATGTTAATTAGTCACATAATAATCGAGAGATCATGTGCTCAGTTTTTTTATGTGCTTCCTCACATTTCAAAATTGACCACCAAGGTGAGTATGCACATTCTAACACAACTAGGTTGTGTTGAGTTGATCCTTGTCTTGTTCGTAACGAGTGACTAAGACCGAATCATCATTCTTGACCTCTTGCTTGGTTTGTTTTGTCTTGTTCCATCTCTTGTTTTTCTTCTTTGACTTGTTATGTAGAGTGTCATCATCACAACCTTTACTAGTACAAGAGATTTCAGACATAATGTCTTTCTTTAGCCTTTCAAGAAGACTCTTGTAATTATTGTCACTAACAATTAACAGCTGAGAGTCATTATTGTGACTAACTTTTGGTCCCTTCTTGGCTATGGAGGACTTAGGGACCCATTTAGAGTTTGGTTTCGAAGGAGCAGCTTTCTCTTTCACAATACCATTAGAACGATTGTCCTTTTGAATACTTTGCGAAACATCCTTTCTCCAATTTGGAACATCAGATCTTGTCTTTACATTTGAAACGTCATCTCTCTTTTTATAATTGGGTATTTCATGAGATGACCTTGTCGAGTAATATGCAAAATTTGAAATATCATTATAATAATTATTTTACCTAAACTTAGGGCAATAACGATCTGAGTTCTTATGAGGAGAAAACTTAGCCAATTCGTTCGATACAAAAGAAAGTTCATTTTGCATCTTACAAACTTTTCATCCCCATTGCAGGTGTCCTTTATTACCACAATAATAACAATGCTTAGTATAAATATAAGAAGTATGAGTTTTAATGTTACCTTTTTGTGGATCCACTTGTATTGGAGCTTGACGAGTTTTCTTCTTCTTATTCTTCTTCTTATCCTTGTTCAACGTTGTTGCCTTCTTGACAGACTTCTCTTCTTTACAAGAAATATGAGCATCTTTGTCATCAGTGGAAGCCTCTGATTGAGAAGAATTTGTAGCTTTAACAAATTTTACCTCTTTGCTAATATTTGAAGCATTTATTCCCTTATATCCCAATCCTCGTGTATCACGATAATTTCTACTTGCTTCTAACATTGAGGTTAACTTGTTTGAGCTTTCATTGGATTTTTTCAATTCCAAATTTTCTTCTTCCAACATCTTGATTTTATCAAGAGCACTGGCTAGATCAACCTCAAGGAATTTTCTTCGTGAGAGATATAATCTTTTTCTCTTCAAAACTCTTTTGTTGAGAGTTAAACCTTGCATCAGATTCAACAACTTTCTCTTCCAACAACTGAATTTTTTCAAGAGCAGCATCACGCTCCCTTTTTAACAGTTCTGCTTGAGAGAGACTAGCATTAGCTTTTTCTTCAAGACCCTGAAATTGTTGAGAAGTATCTTCCCTCAATTTTTCGTAGTCTAGACGATGCCTTTCACATTCAGTAGTATTTAATTGTAAAGTAACCTGGAGTTCCTTTATTTGCTCATTAGACACACTTAAGAGAATTTCGTTAGACAACAAGCGCTCACGAAACTTTTCCAACTTAGAGTCTGTAACTTCTGATTCTGAGGTGGTTTAAAAACCTCTTGCGATACGTTAACTGAGTATTTCAATAATTTTCGCTTTCGCTTAATCTACTTTGACTCATGTCTTATAGGTTGGATCGCACCAAACACATATTGTTAGATCTTTTCGTGTTTGCCTGCTCTGATACCAATTGAAAAGGCGAGGGTACCTAAATATACCTCAAGCTAAAACTTTTCCTACCTATAAGTCTTTTCTCCGAAAGTGATTGTTTATGGACTGAGTCGAGACAATACAGCTAATCGGTTCACACTTCGTGTGATCGTCTATGGATATGTAGTTGCAGGAAATCCTACACTACACCCCTCACAAGATTTCATTAACATTCAACTCATTTTAGATTAACAATCTTAATTTTATTGATCAATCTTTGAACAATCTTACAAGAAAAGATAAACAAAAATCAAGAATAACCACTGCTCTATATTTTCTCTCTCCTATTCACTTGTTTCTCACTCAGAAAAATATCTCTCCCTTTCCTTTACAACTGAACGACTATTTATAGGGAAGTACATAGTGGATGACAGCTAATCTGTCCTTTATTTTCGGATATGGCTTGCGACATTCTCGCAACCTTACAAATGTTAATCTCGTAAACTCTCTTATTTTCGCAGAACCATTACATTTTTCTCATGATTTTAGCTGACGTCGTTTATTATGTCATTTCTGAAATTGTTCTGCGACGCTGTTGTGTTGTGTTGTTGATAATTTCGCTAAGACATTATTGTTGCGAGATTCTGATCCTACATATTGCCTCTTCTCATATCTTCTTTGCGAAGTAGAGAATGATGTGAGAAATTCCGCAACTGTCCATCTCTTCATATTTTGTATTTATCACACGTATCCTTTCTTCCGTTTATTTCTTAAAACGTCTTCTGTAACCGCTGCTTTTCGACCGCTCACGTCTTTTCGCATTAATGGTGTTTATTTCTTCTAGTAAAAAAAATCTTCTTTATATATTCTTCTTACTCTTCTTTCCATTTTCTTTTTACTTTCTCTTCTCTTTTTATTTTCTCATATCTGCAACTCTTTTGTTCTTCCGTAAGTTCTGCTACTGTAATTCTTCCTTCTTTAATTTTCTTACTTTTTATTCATTCCCATACTCTATATTCAGATATGCCTCAAAGTGGCCACAAACATGAGAAAAACTTAAAAGACGTCCAAAAAGATCTTGCCGAGAAAGGTTTCACACTCTCTACCATTCCTGGTGAAAGTGCCAAGTCAATTCTTTTTATCAAACTTTTCTCTGATCAATATTGTGATGATCAATCAATCATAATTTTGCTAGGTCAAATTCTCGCAGGTCTCCCCATTCCTCTTTATGACCCAGATATTCCTCTGTTCTCTGAAATTCTCGCTCACTCGGGATTTTCGCGAGCTATCTTCGAATTGAGTGGGGATTGCATCCGTCTGATGCTAGAGTTCGCTAACCGTGGTGCTGGTAAAGGGTCTCTGTACTCCAAAGAACTTAGGGATCCTAAATTCGCAGACTTGGAGATAATTGCTGAGAAATAAACAGTAGCGAGTTTCTTTGAAAATTATGAATTGATCTCCATGAAGAAAGAGAATACTCACTGGGGTATTCATTTGAAAAGGAAAGATAACATTGATGAAGCTAAAATACTCATGCAAGACATTGATTGGCATTATGGTAAGAACATAACTCCTCGCCAATCCAAAGATGATAAATGGTGTGTTTTTCCCTTGATGCTAAAAGGACCTTACATTGCTGGGTCAAATGTTCTTCCTAAGAATCTCGCTACTTATCAACCTTGGGTATTCTCTTGGACCGAGAAGGAGAAAGAGGTATGTTTCTTCCAGTTTTGCTCACTTTACATTTCTTTATTTATCTTTATTCTTTTGTTCGCTGATTCTTGTGAAATTCTACAGATCCAGAAACTGAAAGATAGCTATCACAGGACTGGGAAGGCTAGTACCTTGTTAGCTCTTCGCTCATACACAGATGAGGTAAGAAATATTCTCTTATGATTTTAAGCAGTATACTGTTGCCTCTACTTCTTATTTCTATCTGTGTGTGAAGATTATTGCTGAAATAGAAGAGCCTGCCAATGTTGCGAAGACTGGAGATAAAGGCAAAGGTGCTCTTCGTAGGGAAAAACCAACTGCTCCTTCTTCAAATAAGAGAAAAATCCGTTCTTCCTCTTCTTCAAATATTCCTTCTCATGAAAATTCCGAGAGTGATGAGGATAATGATGACCTTGCTGCAAATGAAGATTCTCCATCTGAATCTTCTATGGCTAAGCTCTCTGGCCTCTTTTCTGATTCTTTGCAAAGAATGGGAGATAGTCAATTCGCCAATACCTGCAAAGCTCTCGCTACAATTTGCGATGTTCCTTTATTGGATGGTGATAATTCTCTTCGTGGAGTTTCTAGATCAGTGACTCCCAATTTCCTGCATTCTCTTAATAGTCTGGTATGCTTTCATCCTTTTACTTCTTCATTATTATAACTCAAAGTCTCTTTCTATTTTAATACTTTTTATATTTTCTCGTGGGCTGGAAAAGCTTCTTTCGCTGTTGCCTCAGATCTGGAGAGGAGACGCGAAATTCTTGAAAAGAAAAATCTTCAATTTCGTATAAAGAATGAGGAACTGGAAGCTGAAATCAAATGTCTTCGCGAGAAGAACAAACAACTAGAAATTGATTCTTCTTCGTATAAGAACAAAATCTCTAGTCTTCAGCAAGCTAATAATAAACTCTATGGTATGTTACTTTTCTCCTTTCCCTTCATTCATTCATACTGTTGTTTTATCTTATTTAATTGATCCTTTTTGCAGACATTTATGGTCTTTCTGATGAAGCTACCATTCTTCGTTCATTTCCTAATGCCTTGGATAATGATACCATTCTTGAGCGTTTTAAAAAATCTTTAAATAGTTTCTCAAATGATAAAATTTCATCTCTTTCTCTGAATGAACTAAGATCCAAATTTTGCCTCTTAGAAATTGACCATAGATCTAGTTTAGGCTTAGCCAACCGATTTAAGCGTCTCCTTCTTAATTCTAAAGAGAAAATCAATGAGTTGAGAACCAAAATTAACGGTCTCATAGATGATAAGGATCGCATCTCTGATCAAGGTGCTAAGGCTTTGGCGAAATTCCAAGAGACCCTTCTTGAAGTTCAACTTGAACGAGATGAAGCTAACCGCAAGAACATCGAGCTCTGCGAAAGAGAAAACCAAATTCATTATCGTCTTCTTATAAGTAATGAGGATGAATTCGCTTGGGATGCGAAAATCTTAGATGATGCCAGAAAAGATTTAGGTGTAAATGTTAGTCTCCAAGTTGAGCATACAACCTTGATTAGAGATATGATTTCTGACAAAGAAGGTTATTAACTGTTCTTCTTCACTAATCTTTTGTTTCTTATGAATTTTCATCAAGTTATTAATTGATTTCCTTTTGCTTGAAGATTCTGAAAGTAGATATCGCGAAAGGATTGAGGAACTTGAAGCTGAAAAAGAGGAACTCGCAAAGAATCTTTCTTCTCACAACGACAAGTATTCTAGATTAAGGAATCAAATCAAGATCACTGTTGCGAACTTTAAGAATGATGCTATGCATTTTCGCAATCAAACTATTCAAATGGTTTGTGATGACCATAGTATTCCTCATTCTGATTATCCTTGTCTCTTGGAGGAGATCCCAAATAACATTCCCAATCTGATTATTTCTGATAGCGAAGCTGATGATGAAGAATCTGATGGTGATGAAGGTTCTGATGGAGATGAAAGTTCTGATGCAGAAGAAGAAGGGAACAAGTCTGATGAAGATGATGAAGGATCAACTAAGAAGTAGTCTTTGTTTCTTTCTTTAATCTTCTGTAATACTTGTAAATTTATTCCTCCTTTCTGTATATTTGCGAATTCTTTTGGTTTTCCATATTCCTTAATGTATGAGTTTCTTTCATTTTGACCTGCATTCATTAAAACAATTCTTCCTTGCAATACAGTTAATCAATATAATCATTAATTTTTGAATTTTTGTGTAAATCTATTATATGGAGACAAATAACATTTTCTAATTTCATTCATTCCCATATTTGCCTCTGTTATTTGTATCCAAATGAGAGAATTTGCAGATTTTTCTTATTTTGTGCCTCAACTTCGCAGTTATTTATGTATAATTTCGCAATCTCATGCGAAGTGAATTTTGATTCTTTTCAAAATCTCATTCCTGTGTGGTCTTATTTTGCCTTCCTAATTAAAGGTCTTATTATGCCACCTCTTGTCATTGCGACAAAATCGCAGGACGTTCTTGCACTTTCATACAAAAACCCATTGATTTTGCCTTAACTTTTTCTTTTGTATTATGGCCTCTTCAGGAATGTTGCCACAATATGACAGGCCTAAATATTCTTTCGAAAATAAAGCCCCATGACATTGCCGTCTTGCGACGAAATCGCAGGACGTCTTCGCACTTTCATGCGAAAACCCATTGATCTCGTCTTATCTTTTTCTTTTGTATTATTGCCTCTTCAGGATTGTCGCACAAATATGACAAGCCTTAATACCCTTGCAAGTAAAAAGCCTCATGATATTTGCGTCTTAAGACACTTATCAGCTCCCTAATGGAGGGTGCCGCCCTTATCTTCCCCCTGGTTTCCCCTTCAAGGAGGCGTACCTCTACCATACAAGGTTGGCTCCTCCCATCCGGTCTTAACAACAACCAGTTGTTTTCGCAGGCTCTTATCCCTTTTACCTATAGGGTTTATGGTTACGAGACTGCACCCTGAGTGGGGTTTTCTTCGGGCCGAGTGCAGTATAAGCCAATACTTGTCAAGAATGGCAAGGTACGTTTCAAACGCCCCTGGCACTCTTGACTCAACCGTGTACCTCGGCGCCTTGATCAGATTCTGCACTCCTTGGGAGAGTCCTTATTACCTTAGTCGCCCAACCTAAGTCATATGCTTAAGATGAGAATCCAAGGTGCCTCTCCCGGATGGGCTTTATTGACCCCAAATCTCCATGACTCAGGTTCCGGTGGCGGTGTAGCCTTTCCCTGAGCCATGCAACATGTACCCCCTTATATGACGTACTTTAGGTCTTACATTTGCCTCTTGCGAAATTGTATTCGCGAACTAGGGTGTACGCCATAAAGGTTTGCCCCTTTCTCTTTTTTCATTGTTTTCTGATTGTCTTCTGTAAAATTCATTATATCTGCGAGATTCTCGCACATCATCATATCGTATTTGCATTTCGCAATCTCAATTTTTCCATTCAATAAAATGTATTTTTGAGAATTTTACTTATTGCGAGAGTGTCGCAACAAATTAATCATTCATACATTTCTTATTTTTATTACCTTTGCCATCCTCTGCTTCTTTGTTATTTTCTGCTACTGCTTCCTTGGTAGTGGTATGTTCATCATTTTTTATTCTGAGCTAGCATTAGTTTCGCAACATCTCTTCTTCTTTTCGTTCGATTGTATCCACCATCAATTTCTCACTTCTTTGTGTCTCTTTGATTTTTTGTCGCCAATTTGCCTTCTTGTTTGCTCTTCCTTCGCAGGATTCCACCTCAGTTTCGTAACACCTCTTTCCTTCAACCCAATCTCCCTTTATGATTCCTACACCGCTGGGGTGAGGAAATTTGATGCACTGGTGGAAAGTTGAAGCTACACCTAGAATCCCATGTAGCCAAGGTCGACCAATTAATGCATTGTAGGGTGATTCTACATCAACGACACAGAATAGGATTTCAGAAGATATTACCTTCAATGGAATTCGCATAGTAACCTCCCCTTTAGGCTTGTTGGCAGTACCATTAAAACCATATATCTTATATGTTGATGGTATAAGATCATCATCTCTTCCTCCCATAGTTTTATAAGTATGATAAAATAAGATGTTCATAGAGCTTCCAGTATCGATTAGAATCCTATTAATTGCCCATGAATCTTCAGCTTCATCATCCTCATCTTCTTTTGGTTTTGGATTAATTTCTAAATTTACTACCAATGGATTATCATGTACCTCTTCACCTTCGGGGATTTCTTCTGCGGTAAAAGAAATAATCTGTTTCTGCCATTCCTCTAGTGGCGAGATTTTCGCAATATTCATAATTTCTCTTCCATCATTATCTCTTGCGAACACTCTACTCAAAACATTGTCATGAAAATCTTCAATTGTCTTGTATGAATGTACGATAGAGTGACAGAATAGATTCTTTGCTTTTGCACCAACTTCTATGAAGAATGTTTCCTTCTTTTTCATCGTGTTTACTTTGTGATGCTCTGGTGGTGGTGGCAATGGTTGAGATTGTGGGTGCCCTACCAAAAGGTGGTTTAGTTTTCCTTGATCTATCATTCTCAGAATAATTCTTTTTACATTTCTGCAATCATTTGTGGTATGTCCATGAAAATGATGATAAGAACAAAACTCATGACTTCTGTGATTTGGAGGTGGTTCCGTTCCCATGTTCCATGGTGTTGGTATATTCTCCATCAAAATTATAGCTTCCCATATTTTCTCCACACTTGCATTTAGAGGTGGCATCTTGATTTCTTCCCATACTACCTTGTGACTTCCTTGTCCTCTATTATAGTTTTGTCTTTGACCTCCATAAGTTTCTTGTGGCTGATCGAGTCTTTGAATCTTGTTATTTCCACCACGATTGTAGAAATTTCTTTCTCTTTCATACTCCACTTGATCTCGGCTTCCCATAGCCACCAGTTTCTGTTGATTGTTACCCGTCACCTTCTCTTGTTGTACTTGTGAAGTGTTCGCCACTGTGTTTATTAGTTTGGGTAATAAGCTTGCATTCGCTGTTTGTGAACTGGTATTCGCAACTGGGTATGATTCCATTTCATTTTTCCTTTCCTCTAGAGCAATATATTCTTCTTGAAGTTCTCGCAATTCAGTCATTGTGATTGTATTCTTGACTCTGAAAATTTGAATATAAAATAGGTTGGTTGCAAACATAGCATTGATAAATGATAAGATAAGATATCTCTCATCCACACGGCCAGCCATTTCGCTACACATAGTCCTCCATCTTTTAGTTAGGTGCTTCAAACTTTCGCCAATCCTTTGTTTTAATCCAAACACATCTTCAATACCAGGTCACGAAGAATAATTACTTATATATGCCACCAGGAATGTAGTCTGCAAATGATTGAAGGATGTTATTGTATTCTTTGGTAGACATTCGAACCATTTTAACGCCTCCCCTGTTAAGCTGGATGCAAAATATTTGCATAATACGGCATCATGATTTTCCCATTGCAACATACACCTCACGTAGGCTTTAATGTGTTGAATTTCACAAGTTGTTCCGTCAAAAATGCTGGTTATGCGGGCAAATTGCATTTCGGAGGTATTCCTCCTAGTTGTACTTCCCTTGTAAATGGAGTTTTCGCAGCTTCTTCTATAGCTTCATCCAATTGTCTTCTGCCTACTTCTCCTCTATTATTTAGCATTCCTCTCATTTCTTCTAATTCTTTCAAGATTTGTTTATTTACACCTGAATTTTGATCCATTGGTCTTTTTAATTTCGCCTCCCTTCTTCTGCGTTCATGTCTTTCTTCTCTCGCGAAAGTTTGCATTTCTTCTTCATTATCCTCATCTCGTCTTCTTCTGCGAGTCTCTTCTTCATATCTATATGTTGAATTAGCATATGATGATGACTCTCATTTTCCCCTTCATGATTTTTTTCATTTCTTATTAATTCCATTCGTTGTCTTTCAGCTATCCTCTGTACTCTATCGTACTCTTCATTGATATTACCGTTATTCCGGTTTTGTGTACGCCTTCTTTCTCGATTGTCGTGATTGTTCTGGCGAATTGTCTCCTGAATCTCTTGTTCTTTAATTTCCGCTCTCAATCTTTCACGTTCGCAAATTAAACGTGCTTGTTCAGCATAATGTCTTTCAATTTCTTCTTCAATCGTTTGTTGATTTCTTTGAGTTTCTCTCTCATGTAAAATTCTCCTTCCTTCCTCTCGATTCCCTTTGCCATCTTGATCATTTCGTCCCTGACGTTGTCTATTCTCTTGATTTCTACCATTTTTCCTATCATCAAAAGTTTCATTTTGTGGAACGTAACGATCATCAGTTCTTTCTCTATTTTCGCGATATTCTTCATTAGTATTTGATATTTCTTCTTGAATATTGTTTCCAGCATTAGTTGTGGGTGAGTTTCGCCTCATCTCTCTTCTAGTCGATCTTGAATATGATTTTTTAATACTTCTCGATCTTCTACTCTGTAGTCTCATATTTTCCATCCTCAATTCGTGATTTTTCCTTGTAGATTTGCACGTTCTTCTGCCTCAGTTCTTCTTTCTTCATGTATTCTTCGTCTCAATGTTTTTAACGCTCCAATTTCCTCATCTCCATGAATTATTCCTTCATCTGCTTCTTGATTTCTCTCTACCTGTCTATGGTTTCTGGTTTGCTGCTCTTCTTCTACTTCTTCTGCGGAGTTTGATTGCCAAGTGTGTATACTCACCTTATCATAATCTATATTCCTTCCTTGTACTAGTGTTTGTTGAACTGGTGGTTGAATTTGATTTTCTCCATTATTTCTCATTCTAGTAGATTGTCCCATTTCACTTCTTTCTCTTCCAGCAATTCTCTTGCTTCTTTTAACAGTAGTTGGTTGTTCTGATGTATTTCTTCTTCTAGCCATTTCTTCAATGTTAACGAATTGCAAGAAATTATGTAAAATTCTTAATCAATCACTACAAATCTTCACAAATCTCAATATTAATCTTCAATTTTTTCTAGAATAATCTTCAAATGTTCCCTGTTTCTAGCGCCATTATGTAGTTGCAGGAAATCCTACACTACACCCCTCACAAGATTTCATTAACATTCAACTCATTTTAGATTAACAATCTTAATTTTATTAATCAATCTTTGAACAATCTTACAAGAAAAGATAAAGAAATCAAGAATAACCACTGCTCTAGATTTTCTCTCTCCTATTCACTTGTTTCTCACTCACAAAAAGATCACTCCCTTTCCTTTACAACTGAACGACTATTTATAGGGAAGTACATAGTGGATGACAGCTAATCTGTCCTTTATTTTCGGATATGGCTTGCGACATTCTCGCAACTTTACAAATGTTAATCTCGCAAACACTCTTATTTTCGCAGAACCATTACATTTTTCTCATGATTTTAGCTGACGTCGTTTATTATGTCATTTCTGAAATTGTTCTGCGACGCTGTTGTGTTTTGATAATTTCGCTAAGACATTATTGTTGCGAGATTCTGATCCTACAGGATACGAGATCGAGACAATACAACAATGAAGTATGTTTACTTGATACAAAAGTTCGGACTTAACCAAACACAGTAGGATTTCTTATCAAGTAAATAGGAACTAACGTTTGTGTAATTTACTTTAATTATAATAAGACAATTATAATGCGGAAAATAAAAGTAAATGACACAGCAAAATTTTGTTAACGAGGAAACTGCAAATGCAGAAAAACCCCGGGACCTTGTCCAGAATGGAATACTCTCAGGATTAAGCCACTACACAAAATTACACCTAGCTTCTTAGTTGAGACCAAGTAACTAACCCTATAGTTCACCTAGTTCCGTCTGTATTCCCACGCCTCCGACTTATGAATAAGTCACGTACTTGGAACAATTTATTTGGTTAGTATTCCAAACAGTAAAGGAACAACAAATCTGTTTGGTATTAAATCTATTCAACCAAGTGATATGAGTCAGACAAAGGCTCTTCCGTTTATCTTAACATAAACTCCTTCGTCGGGTCCTTAGATCTATCTTATGTTCAATTACCGAAGTAATCGTTTAAAATTAAGCCAACAACACCTTTAATCCGAAGAATCGTGTTGATGCCGATCTACTCAATTAATTAATCCAATCTATCACAAGGATAAACCGATTATTAATTGGATCCTCTTTTACCGAAACAAGTATTGTCCACACCAAAGATTATAAAACCCAAGTCAGATCTTCAATAACTTCTTTGTCTTCAAATCTTCTTAAATCTTCAATAAAAACCTGAATACAATCACTTGAATCTCTTGTGATCAATCATGCACATAACGGAGTCTGTTAACAATGGATTATCACAAGATCGTCTTTAGAACTGACAACAGTCTAAATATCCCTGCCGAAACTTTGAACTAATTTGAGTGAATCTTATATCAGAAGAGAAGATTCTCAAGAATAAATAAACTAGGTGCAATCGAAAACAAAAGATAAACCGCAATTATCTAGTTTCCCACCAACGGTACACGCTAGAGCTTCTCAATCCCAAGGAAGACTTTAAACTGAGCGGCCGTAATAGATTTCGCCTAATTAGGTTACTCTCCTTTCCGAATAGGCGGCTACACCAGTAACAACAACAAAAGAGGAAGTTTGTTGTTACGAAGGATTGGTTTGCTATAAAGGCAAACTTCAAGTATTTATAGACAAGGAAGTTTGGACACCAAGGGATTTCCAAAACCGAAAATATTCTCAAGATACTCATTAAAGCACAGATTCGGTTTTCATAATTCCTGGAAATGCTCTGTCCAAAAATAATGATCGAAATCTCTCGAAAAATCTAATTAGTAAACGCACATTACTAATTCTGGAATTTCCCTACAAAATGAAATTAATAACCTTAATTAAAAGATTCTTAACTTACTTATGTTTCGATCCTGGGATTCTCTTCCCTTAGCCGTTAAGGAATATCTTTGAACAATTAAAGAAATAAATATTCATAGCACGTGTTCAAAGTTTGTCGACATCTTTACTTTGTAAGTTCTCTTTCGCACTTACAACCTTGAAATCGATTTGCCACACTTCCAAACAAGTTTAGAATTGGTTCATCTGACTTTCAAGAACTATGTGATTGATCAAACCAACATTCAATCACAATCATGGGTTTAACGGTTCTACCAAAACAAGTTTCGGTTCTACCTCCATGTGAGTATTGTGCATAGTCACATTAGCTTTCTAAAATTCGGTTGACTAGGTACTAGGATCGGTTCCCCACATATATATGGTATCTAACTTATATGTGTTGCACATGTCCATAGGATCCGTTCCCCTTTGCCTAAAAACGTGTCGCACATGTCCATAGGATATCGGTTCCCATTTCTGCTATAAACCTTGTTGCACCCCATACAAGGATCGGTTACCCTTGTGATGTACTGCACCCCTTACTAGGATCGGTTCCCCTCTCCCAAAATTGGTCAGACACACAAACCCGATCATACCACAGGTGATTACTTAAGATCGATTTTACCAATAAAAGTTATACCAATACATAAGTGAGGCCTTTGTGAATATTTCTACCAAGAACAGAACAAGTTGTGAGCGGTTATACTCTATCACACATATTGGTTGTTCATAAGATATGCAATGAATAACAAAACCAATAACACCTGGTAATTTCCTTTTCGGTCCACAAACAAGTTTATGAACTTACTTCCTTAGAACACATGTAAACATTGTTCCCTAGGATGAAATCCTCACCTCATACCAATACATAATAACAATATCATTAAAATGATTATGGAGATGTCTTATCTACAAAGTTTAATGGTCAAGCAATAAACCTATGTCTATCTGCAGTTCAAATATGCTTCGCAGTTATGTTTTCAATATGCACGACTTGAAAGATACGTTAGGGAATGAAACAGTTCAAGTCAAATATCACTATCCTCAAGTGGAAGGATGATTGTTGTCATTGTAGCTCCTTGCTTCTTCACATCTTCAAGTCTTCGCAATACTTGTAATGTCTCATATCCTAATACTTTCAAGCTAACCTATACGAAGTTGACTCTAGTACATAATCAAGCGACTCTTAACATGAGTTTTGATTCACTAAAATATGACAACCAAACTTGATATACCAACGCGTGGTGGGTTCAACGGAGCAACGCTCTAACAATCTCCCCTTTGTCAATTTTAGTGACAAAACTCTTACATCATATGGATAAACAAATTACAAGAATTCATTACAATCCGCTTGACTCCTGATTCAACAACACAGTAGAACTGCTTACATTCAATCCTTGAAAATGCCGCTGTTGACATTATTATAACAAAGAAAATACCCCCCCCCCCTAAGGAAGATAGGTAGATATTCAATCCGCACATCTTTGTTATACCACTTTATATGACATGTTACTCCCCCTTAGCCCGTGCTTTCACTCTTTCGTTAGATAAACATTTAAGTACCAATGTTGTTTTCCCTAGCGATGCCAATTAATATAAAATCAACGCCAGCATCACCTGTTTACTCCATATATTTCTCCCTCTTTTTGTCACAAAAATGACAAAGAAACGAAAAAATAAAGGACAACACGAAAAGAATCTTACAAATCTCATAATAGACTTGCAAACCTGGAGAGTTAGGCTTGAGGGTTCCACACATCATGTTCTGATAACCAATATCAAAACCGAAACTACAAGTAGTGTTATTTTGATATGTTACCAAGGAAATAATTTTCCGAAATAACTTTTCCAATTTAGTTTAGCAAACAAAAAAAAAACAACTAAGCACCTTAGTCCCTTTGCTAAACCGATTGTTCAAAAACAATCGCTTAATTCGATAAGACCAAAATAAAGATAAACTCCATTTTTCTCATCAGGTTCTAATTATCCATAAACTTAGACCTTTCAATTTTAAACAAGACAAGTACTAGGTTAGTTAACTAGCATTTCTTATTAAGGCAGGGATTCGCGTGTGTTTAGAATCTTACCTCCTGTTCCAGACGGGCGACGAATCCGTTGTAGTCGCTTCAGGCCACCGACAGTATCGTCGTAACTGTCAGTATACAAACATGAGGGGACGAGACAGTATCGTAACTGTCATCCTTCCCTGCAACAGTTTATATTTAAGACTACCCTTCCTTGGAGTTGAAAAATAATAAAGTCCAAAGAATTTCCCAAAGTGTCCAACAAGTTCAAAAAGAAAAGAAAAATTACAATAATAATAATAAACCCTAATACAATTTTCTAAAAATAATAAATAATAATAAAACCCTAAAAATAAAAATAAAATTGTCTTCTAATCTGTTCTTTTTGCTTTGTCTTCGATCCAAAATTCAAAACTTGTAACCAAAAGAAAAATACACAAGAAAACGTAAAATAGAACAAAAACTAAAAACCTAAAAATAAATCTAAAAACCAAGTCCGCGTGGGCGGCGCCAAAAGTTGATGTAGTTTTTACAATGGTGAGAAAAGGTTCGTTAAAGATTTGTTTTCAGAATATAATTTCTAACCCTAAAATTGTAAATTAGATTAAAGTTGTTTTCAAGATTGTAAAGAAAACTGAGACAAAGGATTCCGCCATTAACCAACTATCAATCATTCAATCATAACAATAACTGTGCAACTCATACATTCAATTTGATCTAAAATATTGCCCAGATAAGTAGATTTCAAAACAGTAGTTGTAAATCGCAAGCATGGAACATCAAAAACCTTTTAAGCTAGCATGCA
Organism: Papaver somniferum; assembly: GCF_003573695.1. Taxonomy (NCBI): domain Eukaryota; kingdom Viridiplantae; phylum Streptophyta; class Magnoliopsida; order Ranunculales; family Papaveraceae; genus Papaver; species Papaver somniferum. The sequence continues at coordinate 131,612,092 of NC_039366.1, forward strand.
CCATCAAGAGAGAACAATACTACTTAAAATCATATAATCAATTTAAGTTCAATGCAAATAATCATAAAACAATTGCAAAATTTGATTTAAATAGAAATTACCACATAATAATTGGAAAAATGGCTTCCTCCATCGCCTTAGCAATGTGGTTTATCTCCTCATATTATTCACATGCTCAAGATAGGTGTCCATAGCTCAAAAGTGTGAAAAACAAAAGAAAACTAATACAACATGCAGTTTGCAACGCTGTATAGGCGTTACAAATCAGTTGTTACAAAGGTTTGACTGTTACAGAGAACTTGGTAAATATTATAGCATTGTTACGAATTTGAGACGTTATTCTTGATTCGCAACACTTTTTCTTCATACAACAACAGCAGCGGCAACAATTCCTGCAGCTCTAATTCTTCGTTCCTTCGCCTTTGCTTTCACCCAAAACTCTCTGTATGATCATCTCTGAGACTCCCAACACCTTATGTATATTCCATAGGTCGAAAAAATCTCAAGAATATCTCATTCTCCCCGTTTTCTTCTCTGCAAGTTAAGGCTTTTATTCTTCCATTTTTTTTTCTCTTACGCGTCTTCCAAATTTGTCCAAACTCTTCTGTCGATAGGACCAAATCCTAAGAGCACATTTCTTTCTTCCCAAACAACACGTAACTTCCATAGTTAAATCCCAAAGTACCGTGAATATCACACCTTCCCTGTTTATCGAAATCACGTGTAAAAATCCTTGTTTGTCGAATTAAAACCTATTACCATCCATGTTTGTCTCAACAGGGGATTACCAATCCAAATCCGTGATTATATCCTCATGAAACTCTTCCAAAATTCGTGTAGAAAATTGCAGGTGACTCCCGCCAAAAGTGAAATGTGAATGATGAAGATGTGGGTGCCCCTATCTACAACGATGGTATCTTTAACATCCGGGGGTTCCCTGATCCAAATGAGGGGTACCTTCAGTAACTTTTCGAGTACACTCAGTTCTTCGATCTTTCAACGTTTAGAAATTTTAGCAGTCAAACAGCGGGTAAAAGATTCACATCCTTGGGCCGCTATTTACAACTTTTGAACTCCAGTCGGTTCCACGATCATTAGCAGTGAGAATTCCATCACCAGCAGGCATCAACGCTCGCCTTTGTTCTTACTGCTCATGAATAGAAATGATTGCTCGTATTTCGAAATTGATTCTAAAGGAACCTATTTCACCAAGTAGTGTTAATTTCTTCCTTTTTAGAATAAGCCCGCATTTTCCGGGGCAGAGCCTTTCCAACCGAAGTTACTTATCTTTCCGATTTTTTCGCACATATTTATTTCTCGAAAACACCTGCACATACACATACACAAAATACCATAATAAGTACAAAAATGAGCACTAACAATACGTAGAATGAGATCAAATCAGACATAAAAATGTGTGTATCAATCTACTATAGAAGAAGAAAAATAAACTCTTGTAGAAGACAAAGTTAGAGTTTTAGTTTCTAATGAGGAACCTATTCAGCAACAAGTTGAGAATTTTCCTTCCGTTGCGTTTCAGCGTGATGACGTGCACCAATTTGTTACGTTTTTGATGAGTACGTGTCTTACGCATTATCTGTTTTTGGAGATGATCCGTTTACCTTTAAGAAGGAAATGAGTAATACTTATGACATTAAATGGAAAACATGTATGAGGAGATGAAGACTCTTCACAAGAATGGAATTAGGTAACTTGTTAAGTTGCCTAAGGGTCGAAAGAAGATTGGGTGCAAGTGGGTCTATACAGTGAAGGATGGATCCCAAATTCCAAAGATATTATTAGTGGTATACGATACAAATAAAGGTTAGTGGCTAAGGGATGTGCACAAAGAGAAGGTGTGCGTTATAATTAAGTTTTCTCTCTGGTTGTTAAGCACACCTTGATCGCTGTCGTATGCGTCAAAAATAAATTACACTTTCTCACAACTCAAAATAAATAATATAGCAAGGGTAAGAAAGGATCGTTCCCACAGAAAGGATTTAGGTTGTCAAGTTGTTTCGGTTTCCTATATAAACAAGGGGGGATTTCTGATTTTTATGTAAAGGAAAATAAACTAAAAGCAAATAATGAAATAAACAAGCAAATCAATAAGATGAAGATGTTGGTCAAGGATTAGTTTTTATTCACAAACATGAATTTGTAACAATAACTAGAATTTATATTTAATCTCAATTTATTAAAAGTCCTAGGATACCTTGATCGCAAGAATGTCCCGCTAATTTCCTCGTGTCATCAACAAACACATTAAAAGATGCGAATGTGAATTCTACCTAGAAAGCAACTTAAAGTGTAAAAGCACAATTAAGTTTAACTCCCTAAGAGCACTAAGTTTTATGTTTTTTGAATCTTGACCTGATTCGATTAGAGTATATTGGATGGGGTTAGGTGGCTGCTCTGATCCAACTGTTCTGGTGCTCCAACAATCCTTGTTTGAGGGACAATTGAGACCTGTGTCCTGCTAGCTCCAAGTCCGTGAACACACATAGCCTCAGAATGATGAATTTTGCCTATATTTCTCTTCTTTCATGTCAATAACTCCAAAACACCGATAAACTCAAAATCAAACATAAGATACATAATTTACAAGAAAACTCGCATAGAAAGCATAAACAATAGATAAATATCAAGGTGTTTTAGACGGCTATCACACCTCCATCTGAGTCCTTTTAGCATTTGTGGCGCAGTTTGACTTAGAGCTCGAGCAATTAGATATCAAGACCGCTTTCTTGCATAAAAATTTATAGAAAGGAATTTATATGTCACAACCCATTGGTATGAAGTTGACGGTAAGGAAGATTATGTGTGTCAACTCCATAAATCAATGTATCGTTTGAAGCAATCAGCAAGACAATGGTACAAGAGGTTTGATACGTTTATGTTGCAGCAGAAGGACACTCATAGTAAGTATGACCAGTGTGTGTACTTAATAAGTTTCCCGATGGAATTTTTTTATCTCTTACTTTACATGGATGATATGCTCGTAGTTGCAAGAGCAAGTCAGAAATTGATGTTTTGAAGAAACAATTGAGTTTAGCGTTTGAGATGAAGGATTTGGGTCTAGCTAAGAAGATTTTAGGTATGAATATTACTCGAGATAGATAAAAGTGGAAATTATGTCTTACTAAGAAATCCTATCTTGAGAAGATTCTTCTTCGATTTGGAATGCATAACTTCAAATCTATTGGTGTTCCATTACCGCATACAGTTAAGTTATCTGATGAGTTATATCCTTCAACAACTGAGGAGAAGGAGTTTATATCGAAGATTCCCTATGCTAATGCGCTAGGTTCTTTGATGTATGTTATGGTTTGTCGGACATTGCACAAGTAATTGGTTTAGTTAGTCGTTATATGGTCCCCAGGAGAACATATTGGTGTGCGGTCAAGGGAATTCAGAGATATCTTCAAGGGACCTTGGATATTGGTTTAGTGTCTGAAAATGATCAGATTTTGAAATTTTGCGGATATGTTGATTCAGATTATGCGGGTGATAAAGATAAGTGTCGTTTTACTTCGGAATATCGTTTTATATTGAGTGGATGATCTATCAGTTGGAGGTCTATCTAACAATCAATTGTAGCTTTGTTTAATATAGAGACAGAGTATATTGGTACCCGTGACATAGGCTATAAGGAAGCATTGTGGCTTTGTGGTTTAGTTGAACACTTGGGGAATATACAAATAAGTGTTGTTGTGAACTATGATAGTCAAAGTGCATTTCATCTAGCAAAGAACCAAGTTTTTCATGCACGCACCAATCATATTGATGCCGGCTATCACAAAGTTCGAGAATTGATTGGCAGTGAAGTAGTTCTTCTAGCGAAGGTTGATACTAAAAATAATCCAGTAAATATGTTTACAAAGGTCGTTTCGAAGGTCAAGTTTGAGAGGTGTTTCAGCTTGATCAATACTGCTCATTGTTGAGGCCCTAGGGGTGCTTTAGGCCACAATGAACTTGTTTTGAAGATAAACATCTGGAAGGTGGAGAATATTTAGATATCGTCAATGTTTTAGGAGGGTTCAAGGAAAGTTTAGAATCTTCCAGGGGCAATTTAGCTAAGGTAAGGGTTTCCTTATTTAGATATGTTTGGGGTTTCCTAGTATAACTCATATACTTGGAAGCCAAGTTTGTGACCTATATAAATTATTGTGAAGCCTTAAGGAAAACACATAACACAAGTCACAGTTTTACAATCATTCTCAAAAGAGAACTTAGGGTTTAGAGCGTTTTGTTCATAGATAGTTATTTAGTGCTTGTGAAAAGTAACTTGTTGGTCATAGTTTGTAGATTGATTCATTAATCATTATGGCTTTAGTTCTCTATAAGAAGTTCTATAGGTTTTTCCTATTTCCCATCCCCATTTTTCCTATTTCCAATCTCCTTCACAGTTTTTTAAATCGATTTACTTTTTAATTGTGGTTTTTCCTATGTACCAACCATAAAAGTCAAAATGACTTTGATTATCCCTCTTTTTCATTGTAGAAAATCAAAAACTATAAACCCTAATTTTGGGTTCCAATAAACTATCATATTACATCTATTTCTTTATATTTTTTGTCATTTAATTTACAAGACATAGATGAGTTAATCGATGATTAATCGATAAACCATTATCACCGATGATTCCAATTTAAAAAATTAGGGAAAATTATTTGAACCTTAGTTCAAACGGATATCCAAAAAAATTACACTAAATTCTATTAAAAACTCATTTAATCACATGAGAAGGGTTGTCTCATGGTGTCACCTCTATAAAACTAACTATAATTGGCTAAAAATAGAGCACTAGTCTGCCCCTTTTCTCTTTCTGAATACTGGAGGACTTGGGGTTTACTTGTTAATCTATTTTTGTCTTTATCTGGTGATCTTGTTTTCCCCAAAAGAACATCGGTCAAAGATACTGCAACTAGTACAGTGTGAATCATTAACACGATATATGCTCGCCTCCCATTAATTCCAAGTAATATGATGGGCAAGTCCAATCGTCCACCATTTTTAATATCCAGCCTACATCACACACCAAACTTTCTCTTTCTTTATATTCACGGAAGGTGGTGAATCCGGTGATGTATTATATATGGAGATGGAGCATACGAGATATAGGTTGGTGGCGGAGCTGAAGATGGAAACTTGAACTGTTACCTAGGTTTTTATTTGTTTTTGGTGGTAGGATGATTTTATTGTTGGATGTAAATAAAAAGTCAAGAGATAGTATTTAGGACATATGAAATTTGATTTGGGTGGTATTTAGGATAATTGGGGATAGAAATTATGGAGGATGGGAAATAGGAAAAGTGGGGATGGGAAATAGGGAAAACCGTTCTATATTAAGATTTGATTGTAGTTGTTTGTGGACGTAAGCACATTGCCGAACTACGTTAAATCTTTTGCCTTTTTTCTCGATTTTTTTAGTGTATATCTTGTTTTTGTTTTCTTTAATTCTGCGTCGATCCAAAGAATTGTAGAATTATTTCTAAGGAATTAATCCTTCATTTTCTAGTCTCACATTGTTCTTGAAACTCTTCCAAAAATTGCTTGTAGAGTGCTATATATATGTGGTCTTTGTGAACACTAATTCGTATTCATAAGAAACTATGGACCTTCTAAATACTATCTCTTCCAGTGAGACATGTATTCCTATGGTTGTTGATAATCTCACAACTACGAAGGAAGATGAGAAGTCATATCCTAAGGAGAAAGATTCACCCTTTATTGGAGAAGAAGAATACGAAGAAGCCAAGAGCAAACATTTCCAACCACCAAAGGTTTACAACGCTTCTTAAGGAACCTAAGAAGACTAAGATAGAAGTGCGGGGACTTAAAACTATTCTGCAAAAATCTATCGAGATTCAAGAATCACTTGTAATATCATAATAAGTTTGGAGGAGTCAATGCTCTTATTCATAAACCCTATGTTCCAATGCCGGTTGCTGACAACGAGTTCGGGAATTTGAAGAATCCTTTAAGGGTATATCTTTCTAGTTAATTCCTTATAGAAATTTTATTCTTATTGTTTTAAGGAGGAACACTAGCTTTGGGAGTAGCATTTTTATATGTTCTACATTAACTATTTCAAATAATATCATCTTACAATGATTAAAGTTTATTTATTTAAATTTTATTTTGGAGATGACACTCCAACTTTGTGCACCCTCTAAAACCGGGGTGCACATTCCTCCCCACCCTATTGGAGGAATTGCTTGGTCAAAACCACTCTGACTCTGGTTTATCCCCGGTTCCACGTATCTTTTTTATTTTATTTTTTTTAATGGATAATACAAAATAGGAAAGCTATTTCAATCGTTCTTCATAATCAGAGTTGGCTGATCTTCATCGCCCTTTCAATAAAAAATCTTCATTGTAGTCCTTTCAAAATAAGAATTTGGTTGAATTCATCTTGTTTTTCTCTTCTATCTATACCCATCGATTTGGAATTTTCAAAGAAATTTTCTTGTTATCTTAATATTAGGTTGGAAAACTTCACCTGAAATAGATAGCTATCATGGGTTTTTCTTCTTTCTCTGCGATCTATGAGGAAATTTATAGGATTTAATTTTTGTGGACAAGGATTCCTGAGATTGAGATTTTGCGTAAGGGTGATTTGAATTTGAGTTTTCAATTACCATGGAATCTAATCAGTTGAGTATACACGGATCCACGCCTAGTTAGTAAGTTCACGAATGATTCGCGAATCATTCGCGAATTTTTCCGTATCACGAATTTTACTGTCTTATTTGCGTACGTTTGCAACTCCGAACCCAAATCGCGTATTATGTGGTATTCCCGGATTATTCGCGAACCGTTCACGAATTTTACGTATTCCGAATGATACGTCCGCTTAATTCGCCATAAATTCTTTAGCTTTTACTTTTCAAAGACTCCACTTTTTGGGCTTTACTGCCTTCCGAGCATACACGACCGAATATTAGACGTGTTGTAATTTTTATGAAACAAAAACGACTGAAGAGATTTGAAGGTGAAGGTGAGAGAGATCTCAAACTCACTAACCAAGCATCTAAACCACCATACGACGTCCTCTTGGATAACTAATGTTGTATATATTATTGATATCATCATATTAAGTTTATTTTTTCTTTAAATAACTCACACATATGCATAAAAATTGGTCTATGACCTTATAAATACAAATTATTTGTTATATATAGATACCGAATTTTCAGAGCCGAACTCACATTTATAAATCGAATTATACACGTACGTATGCCGTTCCGAATTACTGACGAATCACGTCCCGTTGACCGAATTTTAGACCGAATCTGGATTTTACAAAACCGTATAATACTCGTACGTTTGCCGTTCCGTACGTTTGCCGAATCCCGAATTTCTAACTAGGGTCATCCACGTACAGAAAGTGTAAGGCTAATTAGGATTTTTTTTTTGTTTGTTTGTTAAAAACTAAGAGGAGGGATCCCTTGACAGGCCCTCATTTGACAAGTTTTCACAGTCTCAGGTCGGCCGTTAGATGAAAACATAAGGATGGTCGAGATTGACTTACACTAATAGGGTAAATCTGGGTAAACCCGTGACCCGCAATTTATTTCGTCGACCGTCGTTTTCATTTTTTTTCTCTTGTTGAATGTTAGAGACTGAGGTTTGATCATCAAAGCAAAAGAATGTGTACAATAAAAAACAAAGGAACCCATTTAGTTTTCTTTTACCATTCAATTGGTTTTATTCTCATACTCATCACATATTAATCGATGCCTCTTCATCAACTGTCATTTGAGTGACTACGCCAATTCTTCAGTACTTTTGGATCTATTGAATTCCATTGAATGGAACTAGGGTCTAGATACAGATTCTCTAAACCCTCACTTCTTTCCCTTCTTCCCCAAATAAGCCATGAATAAACCCTCACTTGTTAATGTCCAAAAAAAAATCCTTATCTTAAAGAATTAGAAAAAGGTCGCTCATGTTGTTCTTTTTGGAATAACATCAAATGGGAAGAGTTCAATTTGAACTTTTGCTTAATTGATATTCCTTCTGATTCTAAAGAAAAAAAATACTATCATTCTTTTTTAAACGGAGGGAATAAATCTTTGTGGGGAATGCGGCTCCTTGACGAAGAATAAGTATACTTGGTGAAATCATATAAAGAAAAAGCTGGTATGTTATCTCTAATCTCGATAGGGATATATTATGGTTTACAGTTCCAACATGTTCAAGATTCCAAAGCACAAAAGATACAATAACTCCTCATGAAAAACAAGAACGCAAAAAAGACTCCTAGTGTAAAAGTAACAGAACAACAGACACACAAATGCCACAACACTACAATGAATAAAACGCTACAATGAATATTAAAGGTAGCCAGAAAACCATTCACCAATCAGAGAACAATTAAAGGTATGCAATGAACTATTATCTATGAATTATTACCAGACAGGTGAACCATTAAGCGAGCGGCTTTCTATCGGCTTTCTATCACGTTACGAACCCATAGTCTTCCCCTATTGCTTTACACATCAAAAGAAAATGTTGCCACGTGGGCTTTTAAGGGAATTTTCTCTTCCCTCATAGGACATGGTCTTAATCTTCGCCATAATAACACAATCTTTGGGACAGAATACTAAAACCCTCCCCCCACACCAGTGCAAATTGTACAGTAGCTGTGATTGCGTCTGGTATAGGTGTACTTTAAAAGTGTGCCCTGTCTGAAGTGCATGTTGATTCATTTTCTCTCGAAGGAATCACCTGCGTTCGTTGAAGTTCAATTCATCACTAGATAATCAAAACCCACTATTCATGCTAAATGATCATGAATTGAGATAAGGGATTCTATATGGGAGTTAGTCTACCTTTTGACTATTCTCAAAACGTCTCCCACAAGGTGCAATGAACCAGTTACCAGAACCTAGAAATACAAAAACAGGAATAGTGGCATCAAAAATATATATATATCTTTCTCTTTCAAGGAAAATTAAAGCAAAAAATATACGGCTGATATTAGTATCTGTTATCAAATGTGTCCCTGACTCCCTTTCCAGAGCCAAATGGTTGTTGAATCATCTTTGTGATATCAGTGAATGTACCTCGGTGATCTATACATAGTTCACTCATCAGTGAAATTTGAATTGAGTGTTACATGCTTTATTGTGTTATTTAACATTTTTACTCACTATTGCCAGTGATGTGCAGCTGTGAACTCAAATAATTTATGTTTGCGGAAGAGGATATAAGTACCTGAAAACGAACTGATCGGTTCTGTTGGACACTATCCCTGAGCCATTTAATAGCCAAAGGCAGTGAAGGAAACACTGAACTGGTCTCAGAATTCCTGAAATTGTGTTCGGAATCTTCCTTGCTTTCTTCTAGTGCTGAGTCTGAAGACAAGTAGAAAACAAACTACTACTGTTATGCTCACTCTGCTTTGCAGAAAACTCAGTTGTCATTATCATAGTTAATAGAAATTGATAAAGAAAACAGGTAAGCTAAGAAGAATTATTGAGGCAGGAAAAGTCTGGTATTTTCACACTTATAGAATAAATGAAAAAATCACCTTTCTCTCCACGAAGAAGATTTTCCCACACTCTCTGAAGTGCTAGTTGCCAAGATAAATCAATTTGTTGATCAGATGATGGTAAAGCATGAGAGCCGACCTTGTTATATACCGATTGGTTTGGCACAAATAGAGCCTTCTTGAAGTGAACTCCTGGATATCACATGTACAATTGTATAAAACAGCTAAATTTCTCATTTGGTCCTATATAACAGCTGCATACAGTGTTAAGAACTTACCATGATTAGCGCAAGCACGAATTAGACGAGGCAGAAGAAGCTGAGGATCTCGCACTGACATGCAATTGAATAAGAGTATCTGGTCACAAGTTGAAACAAAGCTCAGTGTATGATTGCAAATTAGTGGTGGAAATCATTAAGTAAACGATGCACAAGATAACAAAACCCGAGTGAAATATAATCACAAACAAGTCTGTGTAAAGAAGCAGTCTTGCCTTAGGAGTATATGGTTGACATGAAACATTAAACGATGGTTTTCAAAGTACCAAAGTCAAGATAAGGCAAAAGGGCTCGAGTTCTTGACTTTACCTGTGTGGAATCTATCCTTGGAAACTCATTGGGGCCCTTAAGTGCAATATTTGAACTCTCACAAGGTTGTTTCTTCAAGGAATCACATTGTTGAATATTTTCTTCGATGGCAAGAGAGAACCATTTCCCGCAAATTTCCATGCTTTCAGGACTATGAGCGCCATCCAAATAGAACACCAGATCTCCAGGGCCTTCCACGTTAACGAATGGATCGGCAACAATCTGTGCCCGTCCTTGCAAGCTCGCAGTCGTAAGACCTTCGACAAACTGCTCAGGCAGAGAGGTCTGCAACCGTGCACATTCTTATAATTTATTTCGGCAATGTGGGTATAAAAAAGTAAACACCTTAAGTGTACAACTTACACTCTGATCCAGATATGTTTCGAGATGGCCCGTCTTCTGAAGCCAAGTCCGGCACAGGGCAACAGCAAGACCTGCATTTAGGAATTGGTGCTCACCGTGAAGCCCAAGTTGCAAACCATTAAGTAAGCTGCTATCCAGGGGATGTACAACTTGGAGAGGTACCTGTAGCTAGTATAAAGTTCAAGTATAAGCTTAACAAATTAATTCCTGTCAGTGAGACATGATATAAACTAGACTTGTCTTTTAGCAAGTGAGGAATGAAAAACTGTAAGATGGTAAAATACAGGTTATCACTCTTCAACATGATATCCTTAGATTGTTAGTTTTTATCAAAATGACATCCTTAGATTGTTAGTTTCTTTCAAAATGGTTTGGCCGTCCAGATGCGTAGAGTTTCGTGATTTAGTGATGTCAACTTCATTTGGGATTCAACAATTAGGATTTCGAATTAATTTAACTAAGAATTGTAGAAATTACAGCTTCAGGTAAAGTAAAAGCACTAAAGTTAGTTGCATAAGCTTCTAATAGGATAGAACATCATACATCTAACTCGGAAGCCCTTTTCTCAAGCACGCCCATTGCTTCTTCAGGTTGAGGCACCGTAAATGCTGGAACTCTATGCTGAATCACGAAGGGTAAAAAAAATGTTTTAGGAAAGAAGTCTTCCTATTTGTATGAAGGTATCTATAAAAGTAAAAGTATTTAGTTTCATGATCACCTTGAAAATACCAGCTTTCTCACCAGCAATTGCCCCAAGGGTATAGCCTGCCGGGAATCATCAGAAATAAGCAAATATGATAATGTTAACCTAAGATTTCAGGGATGATTCACTGAAAGGGACTCCACAGAAAAATCACTGACCCAGAATTTCCATGTGATCATACCCAAGGGAAGATATTCCACATGCAATGGGTGCTTGCACCTGAAATGCAATCCACGATGTGAATCATGCTCGATTGAATTTGATTAATGCAATTATGATGTTCTCCAAAAAGTGACTCTGACATGTTCATTAATCTGTACATCCATTTTTTGATAAAATGTAACTTACCAAATTTGTAGCATCAAACTTTCCGCCTAAACCAACTTCCAATATAGCAACATCCACCTGCTCAGTGAAACTTGTAATGTCAGCAGAAAGGAAAGTTTATAGTTCACTCAAATAACATGCTAATGGCCACGTACAAACAAATTTCTGAAATGGAACTATTGCAACAGTGATAGTTACTCTATCAAGTTGAAAGAAAAAGAATTCATGTATTGACCTGCTCTGCTGCAAATATCTTGAAAGCAAGCAAAGCAAGGAACCGGAAGTAAGTAGGCATTGGTACATCTTCACTACTTTTTTCCTGCATCCAAGATGCCATAAATCATGAGGGAATGACCAAAGCAAGAGCTCCCACTTACAAAAAAAAAAGTGTACCTTGATTATTGAGAAAACTAGAGGAAAATCAAACAATAATGGAGGGAATGAAAACCCATTGGTTTCAAAAGAATTAATCAAAATGCAAGCAAAGTAACCAATGCAAAAACCTTCAGACGATCAAAGCACCACCAGAAGTACCCCAGAAATTTGTCTTCACTTATTTCCACCCTGCAAAGGACAAACAAGAACTGGAAATAAAAGGACCATCTTACATGCAATTCGATTCAAAAGAAGAGGATCTTTCTGGCTTTAATTAAATCTGACGCATGTAAAATTAGGACCTTCACTTGGATAAGAATTGCAGAATGAAAAGTAAGCAAAGTTTACTCACCCATCCAACCGAAATCTTTCCCGGATATCAATGAGATGAGGAGATGTGAAAAGTCCAGTATGAAACCCACAATTACGCAGTATTGATTCTGTAAATGTACATGTTGATCCCTTCAAAATGTTGGAAAACAGCAAAGTGAGATTTTTAAAACTGATACTAGCAATTCAAATGCAATAACAAGAATGTTCACATTCTACAAACCATTTGTACGTTGCACCAAAGCTGAGAGAACAAAAGGGATCCAAACCAAAATATGCAAGGTAGTGTCATATTAGTGAGGTGTTACTGTTACAATAACCTATTCATAATCCATGTCCAAATTTTCATCAAAATGGCGTATAATAATTACCCTAAATTACTAGACTGTTAACCTTGTGATACTGAATTTTGGGATGTAGATTGAAGTGATTCAACTTCGTTATCTGAACCACCAAGGGCTGAAGCACTTAGTTTTAAATATTAACTTCTACATAGAAATAACAGTGGTTTTGATACTCTTGAATTTTCACCATCTTTATAATTTGCAAATTCTATTACTACTTCCTATGAAATAAATTGTTTTGCTGAAGCTAACCCTCTCCTTTCTGAATATTTACTCATCAGCATTTGAATTTCACATAATTCGAACTTATAACAATAAATACTGATTGCGTCTAGTTTCAAAATGATCTCACTAGATAGATAAGACACATCTAAATGGATTGGAACGATATATATGATATATATATATATATAGAGAGAGAGAGGTGCCTATGAAAATCCCACATTCACGTCACTCGCAAAGTCCAATTTGTATGCCCAAAGTGCTTGTAGGGCACTTGTAAGTCCGTAGAAATACCTAATTAAATTTTCTCCACTCATTAGAAAAAACAGAACCTTCAACATATTAAAATTCATCAATATAGCTAATTATATTCTAAAATATAACCAGACATTGCAAGTTTGCAACAACTGAAAGACTTGAGACATATGAATGGGCTCTCTGAGCTGCGAAAGCTCTTTTCCACTCTTATGTATATATATACTAAGGGATTGCACTTGGAAAATAATGAGAGTAGATTTATCCGCTCGACTGAAAGGAGAGGCCCCTATGGGTACTCGACCATTTCCATACTAGCGGATTCGAGGAACCATGGGTCCAGTACATTTGTTTACAAATTAGCATCTCTTTAGGTCAAACAATTTGATTCAAACTTCTTCCTTTTTATGTTTATTTGTTAGAAATCAGTGAAGCTGAATCAACAGTCAACTCAATATCTATTAAGACATGTATGTGCAACAGAGCAAGGAGTGATCCATAATTTGGATTCTGGTCACCGGACACAGATTTTCAATAAAATCCTATACACTACATTGAATTTGGTCTAGCTGCTCTTTTATCAAAAAACATAATCCATATGTGACCACACTATGAAAACTACCATAATAATCTACCCCAAACAACTAACCATTGGCAATCTTTGTCTCTTTATCTCTCTCATAGAAAACACAAACAATTTACCATCCAATCGTTAATAAACACTACTTCTCATATTCAGTGCAATGTTCAAATGCTTTATAGTAATATATGTTACAGCCGGAAGTAGCATTTTCATAGAAGCTAATAAAACCTTAAATAGGAAGAGAAAATGACAACCTTTCCTTTAGTACCAGCTACATGGATAACCTTCATTTGAGAAATAGAATCATCCAAATCCAATATCTACACAATCCACAAAACCTTACCCAATCATTTATACACTAAATTATGCAATCAAAATTAGGTCACTGGTAAGTGATATTACCTTAACATAATCGAATAACAAGTCGAATCGATCACCTTTATTAGACTTATCAGCACGTGAACGTTTAGTAATCAAAGAAGACAAAGCATCCAAAGCTTCTTCATAAGTAGATGGTTTAACATTCTTCTTTGAAGATTCAACACCATCATTATCTATATCAAATTTAAACACAAAACCCAGGAACGGACAGTAAAAAGTCAATATAATGAAATTTGTTGTTTAACATGAACTATTGTGTTGTTGGTGATGCAAAGGTTTATGGCGGTTGAGGCAATTTCACAAACAGATTGGAGAAGATAATTAAGATAAAAATACATCAAGGGATGAAAATTTAGTCTACGAGTTTAAATAAAATGACCTGAGAGAGAAAGTACCTTCTGCCATGATGACTTGGCAATGAGAATCAGACTCAAACCAGAGATGAAGAGGCAACAAGAGCTTATCGTATAGTGATAGAGAGTGAGAGACGGAGAAAATTTTGCTCCAGCAGTGCTAGAGCAACTTTGCTCTGTTGGGATCCTAGTCCCACATTGGTTAGATAGGGTTTAATTGGTAGCTTATAAGTCAATAAGTTCCCTTTTTTAGTCAACCGGATATCGATTTGAGTTCTATTCATGGGCTTATTACGAGTTTAGGATCGGTACCCTAACATTTGGTATCAAAGCCAACCACCACTATCCATGCCCCCTAAGAGATTGTGAACTTATGTCTTATGGCTTATTACGAGTTTATGTCTTATGAATTTCTCTTTCCTTGATAAGAGATAGTGAACTTAGTGATACAGACATGGGACTGTTAAGATATGGTTAGAATGTTTACTAGTTAGAATGATCCATTGCAAGAAGGGTGTACTTATTCTAGCTGCAGTCAGTGTGTCCAAGCGTACATTGAGTCAACAGCAAGATCTAGCATCTAATGAGCCTCTAGTTTCCACTGATTCCATTCATGAATGAGCAATTTTTTATTCTTTCAAATGAAATACTCTTTCCCTCTGGTATTGTACTTCGTTAATAATGAAATGATAACAGCGAAATGTAGTGGGTCTGTTTGGGTATATACAGTTTGCCTATTATTTGTTGTACAACAAGTTCATTTTTCCGGGCACCTTATTTTTGCAAACAGATACTTATTAAGAACTCACTTTGTTTGTTACTTTGTCGATATTTGTGCATTTTTTTAGGAACCACTAACATTGGACGGTGAAGTAACTCATACCCTTGTCGAAAACCAAAGCTTTTTAGTACTTATGCTGGACTAATGCTGTTCGAGGCTGCGTTGTCACATGTCCAGGTTTATGGTCTCATATGTCGCAGACAGTGCTACGCAGTGGCGTCATTGAAAGGATACAAGGCTTGTGTTGTATTTTTTTGTATTTTGTAAACTTGATGTCGCGAGCCAAACTAATCTAATTTTACCTTTATGAAAACATATCTGGGATTAAGAACTCCAAACTAGTAGTCATTGTATAGTGAAGTAGGCTTTGAAAGGTATTCTGTGAAACAATTATTGCAGTATTTTGCAGTCAGTTTTTGCTTTGCAAAAAGATGCAGTCAGTGTTTTCAGTGATCTGCAATCCAATCTTTGCAACTTAGAATATGTCTATGCCGCGTTTTTTCCAGATTGTTGCAGGTCCTGTTCTCCCATTGGAGTCCCACTTGTTCTCTCGTTGCAGTCCCAATCCATATCTGTTAAGACTTGGTCTTGTTCTATGTATAAGTACATGGTGCTGAATGTTTCAATAGACACAAAAAAAACGTTCTTTATGGGATGTTTTTTGAATTACAGAAGCTAAAAAAACACTTGTGATTACCAAATTAGAGTTAGTTACTTATGGTTGGTGATGTCACAAACAACCAAAACGAATGGACGTGGAGCTGCTAGAGCAAAATTTTCTCCATGAGAGACAGAGATACGGATGTTGCTTTTCTCTTGAACCCTGTTTTGAGGCATACAAATTGATTATTAATACCTAGGGTGGGGTGATAAGGGGAGGCTAATTGGTAATAAATTATTTAAATCACAAAATACATTTTTACTGCACAAAGTTGGTCAAAAAGACCAAAACAAATATTTCCTGGGTGAAACGGACTACTAGGTTTAGATACTGTTTATATGGACATTAAACAGAAAAATACTGTTCATTTAGCCAAAATGGATATTTGACCCAGGAAAATAAAAACAAAAAATATCAATCACCTAAAATACCCCTTTTTAGTCTAACAACAACCAAAACTCCACCAGTTGTGCGTGCTTCTTAACTGCAACACCTAAAATACCACTTTTTAGGCTACGACCAAGCAAAGCAGACACCTCAAAATTAGCCTGGAACAGGAAGTTCAGATAATCTGGAAAAAAAAATCAGAGCAGTCTAAACAAGTGCCAACAACACCTACCTGAGTGAAACGGAAAATGTTATCAAAAAAAATAAATCACATCCTGACCCTCAGCATCTCTAAAGTGCGCATAAACATACAAACCAATAAGTCCAACACCTACGCATATTGTCGACAGTTATACATAGTGCTTGCTCCATTAGACAAACCAGTTGGAGGATTAGATTTTACCGGGTTCGCACATTGACAAAGCAGTTGAAGGATTAGATTTTTCCGGACTCACCCTACAAAAACAGAGGCTATGATGTTGCATCAACATTACTGAAGCACACATGTATTTTCCGGACTCACCCTACAAAAACAGAGGCTATGATGTTGCATCAATATGAGTCTGTTTTGTCGTAAAACAACAGAGACAAACTCCAATCAAGGAATTCGACGACAAGATAAGATGCAGGTCAGCAATATGTAAAAGATATTACCATGTTTTACACCGTCCTGAAAGTCGAGAATAACAACTACTCCTTCGTATAAGTTGAGATGAGCACTCCAGATTGCATTTCTTGCATAACGAATGACACATATGTCAGTTGGACGACAAAATTAGTCACATGATCAATGGATCTCAGCATGTACAACAACCATATGATCAGTTACTTTCTATGACTTTGTTTGCTAACAACAAAAGGGAATAAAATTAATGAAGATGGAAGCAAGACAGAACACCTAACAAAATATATAGTAGGAGAAATCATGATGCAAATACTGCCATATCTCAAACAACAATCTACCACAGACAAGCATATCAATACTCATTCAAAACTATGCAGCAAACAAAAAGTCAAATTTTACCGGAGAAGCGCCATAATCTCGACAAACAACTTCAGGCTAACAAAACCAATATAATAAGCGAAGATAATCCAGAATATACAAACTGCCATGTATCACATATAGATAGAGAACCAAAAGTGCTCCACAATGCATAATGAGAAAAGTAAGTTAAAACTCTCAGTGACCGATGCAATTCTGCGTCTTTAAACACCAAGCTGGCTACTATCATCGGTGAAAACTAGAGGCTTAGATCTAACCACGCCATGGCAAAACAAATCATTCAATTATCAAAACCACTAGAACATTAAGGAAACAAAGACAAGATAAGTCAAACAAAATCACGGAAACCATCAATAAAAACTACAAATCATTTACCTCCCAAGCAACCACGACATTATTCACATAAGCTAATCCTGGGTTTAGTCATAACACGAGTCCTGAAGACAGATTATCCTTTTTACTTTAAAGTAAGTGTTGCATCAATATTGCCTGCCTTGCATCATATTGCAGAAGTCAATATCTCATCATATCGAGCTAGCGGAGTAGTCAGCTCGGACTAAAACAAAAATAAATGTATTAGAAACTAAACCAGAAACACACTTCATGATTAAATAATAACGATTATGAAACCGTCTTTGACAGCCTTAGTAATATCTTCTTCTCTTCTATTGAAAGTAATACCTTAAAAAAGTTATATTACATTCTACTACTAGATGAAATTGGTTTCATCCTGAGTATTTTCATGAAATAAAGTTATATCAATGAGTGATCTATATGAAACTGATTTCATCGTGAGTATTTTGACGAAAACACAATTATATCACAGACTATAACTAGATGAAACCAGTTTCATCCTAGTATAACATGGATGAAACCAATTTCAGGTCAACCCAAAACAGGATGATACTGGTTTCATCCTAGTATAACATGGATAAAAACAATTTAAAACACAATTATATCACAGACTATAACTAGATGAAACCAGTTTCATCCTAGTATAACATGGATGAAACCAATTTCAGGTCAATCCAAAACAGGATGATACTGGTTTTATCCTAGTATAACATGGATAAAAACAATTTCAAGTCAATCCAGAACAGATGAAACCAATTTTCATGTTACTATCAAACATTGATGAAATCAATTTCAAAACAAACTAATTCGCTAATTTCATCATCACTGTCATTGTGGAAGGAAAATCAGGAGAATTAAGGCAGGTAACGCCTAAACCCCAGTTTCATACGTGTTTACACAAGAAGAAAAAAACAGAATGAAATTTCACTCATAAAAATGATTTATTTCTGAAAATTAAGGTAGTTAACATCAATTCCTGTGAAATTGATGAGTTCGGTTAATAAAATCATGAAAAAAAAAATTAGGATTGAGAAACTTACCAGTGAATGAATTTGAGAACTCTAATTTTGGTTGGAAGAGAAAACCCTAATTTTGGTTTGAATGAATTTGAGAACTCTCCATTTAATTAGGGTTGCCGGTGTTTTTGTGGTGGTGGTGATATCAATGTTGACGATAATGTTGATGTTTGCGGTGGTGGAGGAAGGTGGTGGTGTTGGTTGTAGTTGTTGTAGATGTTGAAGGTGGTGGTTGTAGTATTGTCGATGGTGGTGTTGATAGATCTGGTTATAGAGATGGATAAACACGATGTTGTCGACGGCGTTGGTGTTTTCTGGTAGTAGAGATGGTGGTGGTAGTGTCAATGTTGGTGGTGGAGAAATTTGATGTCTGTCGATGGTGATATTTGGTGTTTCTGGTAGTGGAGATGGGATTAACGGAGGTGGAAGAAGATGAAGGCGTTGGAGGTTTTGTTGAAGAGAGAAGAAGAACGAGTTAAGGTTTTGGTGGACGTGGCAGGGTAGTTGTGTCCATTTCAATCAAAAGATTCTTTTGGTCATTTGACCCAGACGAAATCTCTACCTGTCCATTTGGCCCAGGAAACACCCATTTTTGGCTATATAGCCCATTTCCTGTTTTTACTGATGGTGGGTTTGTTTGCAGAACCGTTTTCAGGAATTTATAATTCCGCGAGATTACAAATTCTGGCATGTAAATTTCTCGTGTGTTTGGTAATTTCCACCTTTAAAATTCTACATCCAAACTCACCATAAATGGAGAATTTATTGGGCCGACTGACCCCAGGGCTCCAAGGGCTGAAGGAGGGAGTCCCTTTTATGACCATTTTTTTGTAAATTGAAGCCTAACGTAAATGTGCAATTTGATAAAAAGATAGGAAATAATTACTATTAAAAAATCAAAAATGCCCTTTCCTTTTGGCCCAATGTATCAATATTTTTCCATGGGTATAATTGTCAAGCAAACTAGAATATAACATATCTAAAAATCTGTCCCTTGGAATTTTATAAATTTTATCTCGTTGGTAGTGAAAAGCAGTTAAATACTATAGTTTCCTCTCTCCACCATAAAGACCTCAAAATATGTTTTTTTTCCAAAGACACAAGATACGCTTTTCTTATGTCCTTTTATAGGTTCTGCTACACCCTAGATTTATTTGTACGCTTCACAGACGAAATGTGAGAAGGAAGTCCGCTTATGATTTTAAAGAGATATATACAATGAGTACAAACAAAATTTTTTGAAAATTGAATGTATAGCATTATGCAAACCAACACAAAGGATATATAACATGTTATGCCTCAAAATAACATTCCAATAAAAAAAAAGATGTATAACGCGTTATGTAATAACGGTGTTTTGTTTTCTTTGGTCGGCCCTCCCCACCGAGCCAGCGGTGTTCTAGTTTTAGAACTTAAAATTATAAATTTAATTACTACAAAATCAGTTTTATTTTTCATTTTCTCTTCTTCATGGAACTTATTCTTGAAAACCGATTTCAAAATATCGTCGATTAAACACAACAATAAACCGATTTGCACACAGAATCGTAATCATTCTAGTCATTCTTCTAATCGTCGAATTAAAGAAGAGGAAGAAGAAGAAGAAGAAATCAAGTCGAGTAAGGTTATGTATAAAATATTTCCCGCAAACTAATGTTTAATTGACATATGAGGTTTAAAACGGGTGTTACGGTAGTTACAAATGAGGTTCAACTGAAAATTAAAACGAATAATCAGCCGAACTTCTCGTTGTTCTTTATTCTTAAAGTACTACTAAAAAGTTCGGCTGATAATTAAACATGAAAGTGATAGATGAACTTCACTTATCGAAAACACACACTAAATTCGGTTGTTCAATTTTTTGTTCGAATCAGCCAAACCTAAATTCGTCAGTTACAGAGTGAACTTCGACTAATAACTGAAAAAGTGGGGGTATAACAACCACACCTAATAATTCGTTGGGGAATCTGTATGGACTAACTCTAATATAATTCAGAGAGCACCCACTTAAAAGCGAGCTCAATCAAAAAATATATAAAAGAGCTTAATTTCAATTTCTGAATACAATCTGCAATCGAACGGATAGAAATCGGTAAACCCAACTGATATGAGAAATAACTTGGATGGTACCAATGACTAATGCCCAAGTGCCAAACAATTCCTATCCAACAATCAAGATCGCATTTACCAATTGATTGAACTACGCACAATCTGTGATATTTCAATTATATAAACAAACATAATGAGAAAAAAAAATAACACAAACATCAAAAGTTTTGTTAACGAGGAAACTGAAAATGCAGAAAAACCTCGGGACCTAGTCCAGATTTGAACACCACACTGTATTAAGACTCTACAAACACCAGCCTACTACAAGTTAACTTCAGACTGGAATGTAGTTGAGCCCTAACCAAGTCTCACACCGATTAAGGTACAGTCGCGTTCCTTACACCTCTTGAACCACGCCGGATTCTGCGCACTTGATTCCCTTAGCTGATCTCACCCACAACTAAGAGTTGTTACGACCCAAAGTCGAAAACTTATAAACAAATCTGTCTCGCACAGATAAGTCTATTCTGATAGATAAATCTGTCTCTCACAGAAGTTCCTATGAAGTTTTTGTTCCGTCTATTGATAAATCAAGGTGAACAGGAACCAATTGATAATCTGGTCTTATACTCCCGAAGAGCAGTCTAGAAATATCAATCATCTCACAATAACTTAATTATATGGTAGTAGAAGAAGTTATCGTGGAATCAAAAGAATCAGACGAAGAGCTTTGTGATTACTTTATATATCTTACCTATTGGAGATAAATCTCGAGCTAATCTTAGAGAACATAGTACTCAATACAATAAAACAAGTAAGATTAGAACATGCAACTACAGAGAAAATAGTTGGGTCTGGCTTCACGAATCCCAAATGAAGTCTTCAAGTCGTTAACCTAATGGGGTTTGGGAAAAAACTAGTTTAAAGGAGAATCGACTCTAATCGCAACTAGGACACCGGAAAGTGTTGGGATTAGGTTTTCCAGTTGCTAGAGTTCTTACTTATATAGTCTTTCAAATCAGGGTTTGCTTTCAATCAAAGCTAAGATAGCTTAGTAACAAAACATTCAATATTCACCGTTAGATGAAAAACTGATCTAAAATTCAAGCTAAGTTTGCTTAAAACCAAAGAAATATCTCTCCACCGTTAGATAGTCTTAGCTTTTTACACACAAATGAAATATACCTTCATTTAGATATGGTTACTATACCTAAACGTGTATATTGAGCTTGCTCAATAACAGTTAACCGAAGTTAGCCATATGAATACTTTTGTCTTAACCGCATTCATCTAACACTTCTAGATCAACTATGATAATCAATCGATCATGAAAGATAATCAAATGAATCCAATTGTGTTCCACATAGAGTTGTTCAATTTTTCACTATTTCATATAAATATGTATAAACCAATTGAATCAAAATCAGATTGATTCGTAAGAACCAATTCAGGAACATTAAGCCACGGTTTGCAGAAATTGCATTCCTTAATTCATAAATGTATTTATTCATGAGTATGAAAAATATACTTGGCCGATTTTAGAACTTTAACCACTAATTTTGCAAACAGGTACGCAAACTATAGCCTCCGGACTTTGGTCTTGTCCAGCAGTTTGCAAACGGGTATGCATACTGCTGTCCCGGACTCCTGGACCTTAACTCATGTAGAACCGTTCGCATACTGGTATGCAAACTTGGTTCCCGGACTTTAACAGTTAAAACTGTTCGCATACAAGGTATGCAAACAAGGTTCTCGTACCTGAACCACACCAAAACAGTTTGCATACTAGGTACGCATACTGTGATGTATCCAGATAAAGGTTTTTGTCCTGAACTCACATTTCAATCATTGAAACATCCTTAGAAGACGACAATAGCTGTCTCACACAAACTATTAGCTTATAAGTAATTTTCCAGTGATCAAATGATCAATACAAAACTTTCTGAGTCGACATCAAATGATTGTCTCATACAAATCATGTAAGATGTTTCAAGGCAATTTTCACATGATCATCTTTTGACATATTATTTAGTTTCCAACATATAAATTGTTTCCAACTAAACTCGTTAAGAATATGATGAACGTATCTAAAGCAAAAAACTTCCAGCACATATTTCGATAAATAGATAACCGAGATAAACTCATCTCGAAATATCAAATGTGTATAATATAAAAGTCTATATAGCTATACGACTTAGTCTCATTAGTAGATAGAATGAAATATACTTCTGAGTGATAGATAAGTTTTAGTCTCCACATACCTTTTGTTGATGAAGTTCCTCCAAGCTCTCATCAGTAGATCTTCGTCTTCAATCGATGAACACCGTGAAGTCTAAAGCTCAACTACACATTCTATCCAAATCCGAGACATAACTATAAGTAGACTAGAATTCAAGACTGTAGTTTTGATCAACTAAATTTGACAAACAAGCTTAAGATAGCAACGCTTAAGAGTTCGACCGAGCAGTGCTCTAACAATCTCCCCCTTTGTCAATTTTTAGTAACAAAACTATGAATACATATGGATTACAAAATAAATAAACCTTATAGCTTCTCATCCATAATGCTTGATTTTCTTGGATTCTTCGCCACTGAAAGTACTTCAGTGATTCTGAACGTGTTCAACTTAGCATCATTGTTGTTGAAGATCCGCAGCCGAAAACATATGAAAAACATTTTTTCTCAATCATTGTTATATAGTGTCATAGTATTATTACACAACATCAAAGTCCAATTATATCACAACTTTGACAATAATACTACGGTGATATGTATCACTCCCCCTTAGTCAATACTTCCACCTCACAACGAATACCACTCCCTTTTACATAATGATCCGTAAACCATATGTATGTGGTGTGAACTACCAAATAATTCTCCCCCTTTTTGTCAATATAAGTTGGAAAAGGTATGAAAACTACGGGATCATAATGAAATTCTTAAAGAGATAATTCATGACTAAAAGAGAACATATCAACCTTGTTTCGATAATTTCACATAGTCGAAACTTAGTGTATTCATCAAGGAGTTTAAAAAGATACAAGCTAACTCCTATAATATTCCACAACCGTACTCCCCGCAAAGATTTAGCAATTAATCACAAGTTCAATTAATAACTCTCCCCCATAAAATGTTGTTAAAGCATAGCACGGTCAACCTCGCATGCGTTGCTATATCAAGCATGTTTGTCAATGTTAGTGATCAAAACTACAAAGTCTTGATTTCTAGCCTATTAGCTAAGTCTCGGACTAGGATAGGAAAAGTGTAGTTGAGCTCAAGGACTTCATGGTGATTCAACGACAACGACGAAGATCTACACCAAGGAACCATGGAACTTCATCAACAAAAAGGTATGTGAAGAATTGAACTTATCTATCACTCGAAAGTCTATCTATTCTTCTCCTACTTCTTATGAGACAAAAGTCGTATGCTATATAGACTAGATCATATACACTTGATATTTCGAGATGAGTATTCATTACTTATCTTTTACTCGAAATCATGTGTTGGTAAAGCGTTTCGCTTTGATCAGGTTTATTTTCACCTAGTGACGAAAGTCATGAAAGTTTCAGTCACTTTGGAAATTGCTCTGGCGAGAAAGGTCTGTTGTTCTTCACGACTGAATATCGCCCTTTGAGAATGTTTCAACGATTGAAATGAGAGTTTAGATTATATAACCATGTATTCCTTGAACCGAAGTTTTCGAACTTTGTTGATCAAGAGAAATTGGTAGGATTGTGGAATTGGCTTGCCAAGTCCGCGAACTGACGGAAGTTCTCGACGAAGAATTTCTGCTGGGATTTCCAAAACTCGTTTGTATGCTAAGTCGCGGAAGTTCTCGACCCGAGAATTTCTGCTGAGTTTGGAAAACTCAACCGATTAACTTAAGTCCGCGAACTTGTTTGTGAGATTAAGAGGTTATGATCTAAAGATGTGCTCTGAACATGAAACATTAATTATTAAGGAATTCTTTATGCAAACCGTGGCTATAATGTTCAAGAGCCAATTCTAATCGAATCGAATCATCTTTTTTCAATTGTGTCTTGTGTAGTTACATAAGATCTCATAGCAATTGAACAACTCTTAGCTAGTTCATTTGAGTCAATTGAACTAGTTATGGTGAAGAAGAACATGATTAATATGAGATGCTCATATGGTTGACCTTTTGGGTTATCATGTTGAACCAACATACATGTACTCGTTTGGGCATGGTTTTTCTCAAACCCAGTAAACGTGTACCCAAGTGTGTATGACAAGCTATGTCTTTCGATCTAACGGTTGAGATATATTGACTTGAATCTAAATCAGGTTTTCATCTAATGGTGAATAGAGTTTGCTTTGTACCTAAGGAAAAACCGTGATTTGAAGGCTATATAATGGAGACTTCTAGCATTGAGCAAACCTAATCCCCACACGTCTGTGTGATACTAGTTCTCTCGCTAGAGTCGATCTCCATTAACTCTTGAGTTTCTTCTCTAAACTCGAGTTAACGACTTAAAGTCTTCATTGGGATTGTGAAGCCAGACCGGTACTACTTTTATCGTTGTTGTGTGATCTGATCTTGCATCTTCTATCGTACGAGTACAATCGATTGATTGGCTTGAGATCGTGAGAGTTCTCCGATAGGCAAGATAAAGAAGTCACAAACATCTTCGTCTCACTGTTTGTGATTTCTCGACAATCCGTTTGTGTAGTCAGGAAGAATTGTAGAGAGGTGATTGATTAATCTAGGCTGTTCTTCGGGAATATAAGTCCAGATTATCAATTGGTTCCTGTTACCTTGATTTTATATCTAAAGACGGAACAAAACCTAGGGTTTATCTGTGGGAGAAAGATTTATCCTTTTGATAGACTTTTCTGTGTGAGACAGATTTGTTTATTATCAAGTCTGTGATTTTGGGTTGCAACAACTCTTTGTTGTGGGTGAGATCAGCAAAGGGAATCAAGTACGCAGTGTCCTGCTGGGATCAAAGGCGTTGGACTACAACTGTAACTTGTATCAGTGGGAGATTGGTAGGGGTTCAACTATAGATCAGTCTGAAGTTTGCTTGGAGTAGGCTAGTGTCTGTAGCGGCTTAATACAGTGTGTTTTCAATCTGGACTAGGTCCCGGGGTTTTTCTGCATTTGCGGTTTCCTCGTTAACAAAAATTCTGGTGTCTGTGTTATTTCTTTTCTGCATTATATTTTATATAATATAAATAATTTAGGTTGTGCGTTCGTGATCATCAACTTCTCTAATCCAACTTTTGGTTGTTGATTGTAGTTGATTGATCCTTGGACATTGGTCTTTGGTACCATCCAAGTTCTCTCTTTGATAAAGACTCACTATTGATTTTAGCTTGAGTAGAAATCAAATCGAGAGATTGAGATAATAACTCCTTGAGATACTTTTTATCTAGATTGAGTCTGACTGTCTAGTTGATTCTCTAGCAAAGTATTTCGGAGTTAGTCCATACAGATTGCTAAGCGAAATATTGGGTGGTGTTGTTAGACCCCCGCTTTTTCAATTGGTATCAGAGCAGGGAAACACGTTAAAGACCTCATCAGTCTGTGTTTGTAGCGATCTTACTCTATGGACAGAGGTGCTATCTCTATTAACGTACCACCAGTCTTCGATGGCTCAAATTACTTATGGTGGAAAATTTCTATGCGAGCTTTTTTTCAATCGCGTGATTTTCAGTCGTGGGTATATGTAGTCAATGGCTATGGTGCGCCAGTTGTTGCAGCCAGAAACGGAACTGTTCACAAGAAAATTGGTGAATATAATGCTGCCGAGATTCTTGTTGCAAAGCAGAATTCTGAAGGGCTGAATGCTATCATACATGCCATTTCCCCAAGTCTTCAACACCATGTGTCTAATTGCGCTAGGTCTAAAGATGCTTGGGATATCTTAGAAACCGTATTTGAAGGAAACTCCAGTGAAAAAGAATCTAGGCTTCAAAACCTTAATTCCGATTGGGAGAACCTTCGTATGGCAGATGAAGAAACATTTGATGAGTTTAATCACAAAGTGTCTGAAATTGTGAATGCATCTTTTGCATTGGGCAAGACTATTCCTGAAAAGGACATTGTGATGAAAATTCTCAGATCGCTGCCATCCAGATACGAGTCTAAGAAGCATGCCATCGTTGAGGGGAATAACCATAATAATTTCTCCAGAAACACCTTGGTTGGGAAGCTAAAGATCTTTGATCATGAGCATACATCCAAAGTCGGTAAGGATGTTGCCTTTAAAGCACATAAGAGCACTAAATTACTTGCCAAAGGTAAAAGTGTTCATGTTTCGAAGGATGATCAATCTAAGAATGATTTTTCAGATGAAGACCTTGACAAGTCGGTCTCCTTGATCACAAGACATTTTAGGGATCTTCTGTTAAAGAGAAGTGAACGGTTTTCAAGAGACAAACCTCACGGTCGCATACCTCCTAAAAACAGGGATGCTGACGAGGCTGATGACGAGGACATGCCTCAGTGCTTTAAGTGTAAGGGTTTTGGCCATTTTGCAAACGAATACCCTAATCGCAGAAAATATACTGGGAACAAAGGTCTAGCTGTAACACTTGATGAAATGTATGAAACCTATGATTCCGATGAAGATAGGAAATCAAGTGTAGGGCTTCTTGGTGAAAACATCGATTTTGATACTTGTAGCAATACACATATAAACCTCAATGGGTTCAGGGAAGAAGGAAACCCAATCAAGCTGGAAGATCTGATTGATTTATCCTATGGAAACTCTGATTGTGATGTTTCAGGATCTACTATGTGTTTAGCCGCCGTCGCACCACGGATACCTGAATATTATCCAAGATTGATGTGCTCGTTTTGTTCGATGAAGGGTCACGAACTATCAAGATGTTACAAGTACAAACATCAAATGAGGCACGTCAACAAACTTCAACGAAGAGCAGATCGATTAGCAAGAAAGTTGGAACTTGCTCAGAAGACCGCCAAGGTATGTAGGATCTTATCTTCTTCAAAGTGTTGATGGTGGATTTTCATTTAAGGCTAAAATTGTAAAAGCCGAAATTATGCGCTAACATCCTGCAAAGGATAAAGCCACTGATAAAATAGAGAATACTTCTCCATTGAAAACTTATAGCATTATCAATTAATGCATGACCAGCCTTGTATTTCCTGTACTACTTCATTCTCGTTATTGGTGCGGCATGACGACTGAGTGATCGCTCTCAGCAGAGCAACACAAATCTCCAAGCATTAAATAAGGAGGCATGTACGAAATACCCGTACAGGCTATAACTCTCCAAGTGTTATACTAGCCCGATCGAGCATCTGGACTGTCCATATCAGTCTCAGACACAATCATGACCATCCAACTTCACCAGCATGATTGGATGACTTAGTCGGATCCATAACCCTCAAGCAGGTATTGGAGCATTCAACACCGGACCAATGCGTACCCCACATGGTCCCCCCCCCCCCCCCCCCCCCC